>NW_012153785.1:296213-326027 GCF_000956105.1 Propithecus coquereli
CCCGCCTCGGCCTCCCAGAGAGCTAGGATTACAGGCGTGAGCCACCGCGCCCGGCCTGGGATAAGTTATTTAATTTCTCTGTGCCTTGGTTTCCTTACCTAAAACAGGAATAATAATAGTACCTACCTAGCGAGTTCTCATGAAAATCAAGTCAGTGAGTAAGTACAAAGTCTTTAGCACACAATAAATCGAACTGGATCATTATTTGCTATAAATTATTCTGAGTAGGAAGGAAAGGACCTTAAATAAGACCTTCACATTTTAAAGTTTTTCAAGAAGATAGAAACATCTCAAATGCTACTCTCCGAGGAAGGAGACATATGCATAAATGGATTTTCACTTGAGACACGGTAAATGGCCAGCATCAAAAGTGGCCTTTTGCGGGAGATTTCTCCTAATTCAGGGATCAGGCAGTTATGACCACCACCCATTTTTAAAAATAAAGTTTTATTGGAACACAGCCATGCCCATTTGTCAGTATTGTCTACGGCTGTTTTCACACTACAACAGCTGAACTGAGTTGCAGTGGAGACCATATGACTGGAAAAGTTGAAACTATTTATTTTCTGGCCCTTTACAGCTGTGGTCCCCCAACCCCCAGGCTGCTGAGTGGCTTGTTAGGGACCAAGCTGCAGAGCTCAGCTTTTCATGGAAAAATTGTCTTCCATGAAACTTAGGAAGGAGGGGGCGGGCACAGCAGGAGGTGAGCAGTGAGCAGCAGGTGAGCAGCAAATCCTCATCTGCATTTACAGCCACTCCCCATCCTTGCATCACCGCCTGAGCTCCGCCTCTACTCCCACCCCTCCCCCCATCTGTCTTCCAGGAAACCAGTCCCTGCTGCCAAAAAGGTTGGGGATTGCTGTTTTACAGAACAAGATTTTTGCTGGCCCCTGTTCCAGCTGGATTTATGTTCATGGGTTGTGGATATGTGAACACTCGACACATGTTGCTTTGCATCCTGGTGAAGCAGGTACCAATGTTATTTTTCTGCTGTTGTTCTTTAGCAATAACATGGGCCTGGATTATACCAGGAAGTGGGTTGTGTGAGCATCACTGTGCTTGGGCGTGCTGCTCAGGGCTCAGAAAAAGTCATGGGCTCAGTGCCAGTGCTGCTGTTTCCTTCTTGCATTATCTCTCTTTCAACCCCTTACAGAGGAGGTCCCCAGAGACTCAGTCAACCTCTGAGATCCTGAAGGAACTATATTTGTCCAGGGAAAACTGCCCAGGTTGCAGCTGCTGAAGGATCCCCTACTCTGGCATCATAATGAGATGCCACGTGGCTGAGACTAAACAGAATAAGAAATTAGGGGAAAAGAATTGGACTCTAATTGCTCTGGTCTTACAACTCATAGGGACAAGGGGATTTGAGTTCAGCCTTTAATTCCTCTGGACTTCAATTGACTTGTACTTTCAGTTATAAGGAATCTTTGGACATTAATTAGTCCTGGGAAATATATTAAAGACTATATTCAAATTTGAATATACTGTTGGCTTTTATGATGGGAGCATATTTAATCTCATTACCAAACCTCTGATGGGCCACCTCGGAGAACAAAGCTGCACATAATTTGAGATGGAATAAGAAGTAGGGAATTAATTTTTAGTGAAGAGTACTGACTGGGTAGCCTTTATGTTGGTTTAATGAACATGCTTTTCCCAGCCCACGACTGAGCCAGTCGGTCCAGGAGGACCCACAGGGAACCCTGGCTGGTGCTGGGGTTTGAGAAGGAAGGCAGGGCCAGGCCTGGCCTGGGAGCCCCCTATGCCCTCATGGGGACAGCCCCGCTGGGTGTCCATAGGCTTAACAGTTATGCCTGAGGGGTCAAGAGAACCAAGTTGGGGGGGAGAGTGTGGGAGGACGACACCTGTTCCCACTCCTCCTGTTTCACTGGAAAGGCACTTCCATTAAAACAGTGGTTGTAAACAATGGGTATATATGGCCACAAAGTGGCATAATGGACATTGGAAACTAAGAAGGGGGAGGCAGAGGGGGTGAGGGATAAAAAGTTACCTGTCAGGTACAATGTGCACTATTCTGGTGATGGATACAAAGATCTGCCTTCAGCATTAGCCAGTTCATCCATGTAACAAAAAACACTTGAACCCCCTAAATCTATTGAAATAAAGAACAAGAAAATTAAATTGTTTTCCATCCAAATGTGTCAATTCATGCCTCATAAATCATAACACGTTCCTGTCATTTCTTAAAAAATATATTTCAGTCGGCACTTAAAAAAAACAACAGTGGTTCTCAATGTTGACAGCACATTGGGCTCACCTGGAATCGCGGGGTCACCAGGTTTGGCAAATACCAATCCAAGACGCTCAGTTACATGTGCCTTTCAGAGAAACAGCACATAGATTTTTAATGTAAGTATGTCCCATGCAATCTTTGGGACATACTTGTACTAAAAACATATATTTAGGAGGGCCTGTAGGCTGGGACGGTAAGTGCATGGGAAAGCAGGGGGCAGCATGTTAGCAAGATTGGCCACACCTAAAGCACAGTCCCCAGATAGCTTTCCTAGTTATAAAGGTGGGATTTTCATCTTTGTCTGCCTAACTTGAGTGTCTCTTTCTCCCTTGGTTTTGAACCTCGGTAAGGAGGAAAAGGGTGTTAGAGTTGGCCACCTCTCCTCCTCCTTAGCTGATTCATACACATGCTTCATGTCTCAGCTCAAAGGTCCTTTTCTCCAAGAAGCCTGCCCCAGACGTAGGAAGTCCCTTGGCTGTATGCTGTCATAAAACCCTCAGAATGTTTTTTCTTTCTGGCCTATATTAAAACTGTCATGGACAAAAGCAGAATTTCTCAACCTCGACACAACTGCCATTGGAGGGCTGGATAATTCTCTGTTGTGGGGCTGTCCTGTGCGCTGTAGGCCTCTGCCCAGTAGATACCAGCAGAACCTCCGCTCCCCCCGTAACAGTGCCAAACACTCCACACTTGTGCTCAGAGCCAGCTTCTTGAGCACACAACCTGTGCAGCTCCGTGCTGAGGGCCTCGCACTCGATTGCGTGCTCTGCTATCCTTGTCATAATATTCTTTTTTTTTTTTTTTGGTGCAAATTTAATTTCATTAAAACAGTGAAGGTTGTGGCATATCATTTTCCATTGTGTGACAAATTTATTGGCTGGTAATGAAATTCTTTGTAGTTTTTGAACAGGGGCCCTGCCGGTTATGTTGCCAGACCTCGTTGCAGACCTTGTTGCAGACCTTGTTGTTTAATGCTTCTCTCCTGCAACACTGGGGACTTGGGGAGAGCAAAGGGCACATCTGCCTTTTTCTCTGCTGCATCCCTGATGCTGGCAAAGGGAAGGTGCTCGAAAGAATCCCCAAAGGCAAGGAGTGACAGAGAGGCTCCATCGGGGCCCTGCGGCTACTCGGGCTGAGGAACAGAAGGAAAGAATGACCTCCGGCCACCGTGTCAGCCACTCTATTCAGCAGCTAAGCCTTCCTTCCCAAGGCCACGGGAACATTCTTCGGAACCCCTCATGCGTGTCGAGTGGCAAGTGTGCCCTGGGTGGCCTGTGGGTCTCTCAGCGGCCCTCCATCTGCCACGTCAGCTGGGCTGGGCAGTAATCCCCAGCTGTAACAAGAGAAGGCGGGCGAGAGCCTTGGCGCGGAATTTCTGGGCTCTGCTCATTCGAGGCAGGCCTTCACGCTGCATTAATTCCGGCCGGTTGAGCTCGTCCTCCCATCCGCACACCAGTCTACCAGGTCGCCATCCTCAAAGCCAGATGAGCTGAGGCCAGCCAGGTGAGTCTCTCTGGCACCAGAAAAAGGCCATTTTTAGTAAATCCATTTAAAGCGGGAACCCAAGTTTCAAAGTAAATAGTGAAAGGGAAAAATATTCGATTGGGGCTTCATCTTGAAAAATGAAAGTAAAATTTATAAGAATAAGCTTATTTCCGTCCATAGCGGCTTTCTCCTACGTGTTCGTGGCTTGAGGCGTCTTTGGGGGAGAGGGGAGGGGGAGGGGAAGTAGCATGAGGACAGCTCATGGTTCCCCTAACATCCTATTTCTTGGTCTGGGAGGGAGTTGGTGACAAGAGTGTCCAATCTGTGAAAATTCATCAGGTGGTACACATAGGATTTGTGTACTTTTCTGTATATAATTCTTTAATTAAAGATTTTTTGTAACGGTCCCAAATTTTAGGAACCACTAATTGCTCCCTTAGTAGGTACTACCCAGCAGCCCTGAGTATAACTTTGGGCTTAAGTGCGTAGAGATGCTGTCCCCTGTCTGTAGGAATAGAGGACAAATACTTCTTGGGTTGGCTTGGATTGCCCTTGGTGAGAAGGTTTCTCGTGGCACCGGGAAGGTTCCATGATGCTCTGTGAAGAGCAGACTTGGCATGGCTTGGTTCATGCTTCTCACATTGTGTGTCTTGGGATTTTATGGACAGTATAAAAGAATTAAGTGTATTGAAAGGGAAAGTATGTTTCTCGCTTGCTCAACTCCAACCTCCTCACGAAGCCCTCATCAGTATCCATACCCCCGTAAACAACACAAACATCCATCCAGTTGCTCAGTCCAAAGACTGCGTCATCCCTGACTCTTCCCTCTCCCTCCTCTGGTCCTTCAAAGAGGTCTACCTCCAAGACCCGCCTCCAATCCCTTCACTTCTCTCCTCTCCACCACCCACCCACCCTGGCGGTGGTGTGGTCTGCCGAATAACAGCCCCCAAAGATGTCAAGTCCAAATCTTGGAGCTTGTGAATATGTCACTTTACATGATAAAAGAGACTTTGTGAGCATGATTAAGTTAAGAATGTTACGTGGGGAGGGGATCTTGGATTAGCCAGGTGGGCCCAATGCGATCACAAGGGTCCTTAGAAGAGGGAGACAGGAGGGTCAGAGTCAGAGTTGGAGAGGGGAGATTTGGAGTGAGGGCATCACGAGGGAGTTAGGAGTTGAAATTGCTACACTTCTGGCTTGATGATGGAGGAAGGGGACCACGAGCCAAGGGATGAAAGTACCCTCTAGAAGCTGGAAAAAGCAAGGAACAAATTCTCCCCTAGAACCTCCAAAAAGAACGCAGCTGGGCTGACACCTTGATTTTAGTACTTCTGACTTCCAGAACTGCAAGATACTAAATCTGTGTTTTTTAAGCCACTAAATTCACGGTAATTTATTACAGCAGCAATAGGAAACCTATATACCTAGTTGTCATCACCTCTCCCCTGTGTACCTACAATAGCCTAACTGATCCCCTGCTTTCATTCTTGTCCCATAATATTCCTTTTTCACAAAGCAGCCAGAGGAGTCTTTGAAATATATAAACAGGTCACAGCATCCTCCTTCTTAAAACCCTGCCATGGTTTTCCATAACCCTTAGAATAAAATCCAGACTCCTCACCATGGCCCATGATGCTTTGCATGGCCTGGCCTAGCCTTCCCCGGTTCCTCTGTGTCTTCCAACTCAGGATGCTCTTTCCAGCCTCAGGGCCTTTGCACTTGCTGTTCTGACTACCTAGAATGCTCTTTCCCCAACTTGTGTCATGGCTACTGTGATCTCTTTCAGGCTTCTCAGCTTACATGGCCCCTTCTCAGAGATCTTGTCTGGCTACCACCACCCCAGCCATTCTTCTTTTTCATAGGATCATGTTTGCGATTATGTCATTATTTGCCCTCTCTCTTCTCCACTAGAACGTAAGCTCGTGCCAATGGGAGCCACGTCTGTCTTCTTCACGGCTATCCGCAGTCATGTCAGGCACCAGTACCTGCCCATTCCCAATGCCCACTAAATATTTCCTGAATGAATCAGTTGTGTTTCCTTGGCATGACCTAAATGGCTTCCCCACTGCATGTTCTCTGCTTATAATTACTCATGTTCTAGTTTTAATAGAGCAGAAGCAAACAAACTGGAAACTTGGGCCTTTGCGGGAGGTCAGGGTTACCTGGCCTGCCGACAGGGGCACCTGTTTCTCTACAGAGCAATGGGCATGAGGATAAAATATGTAGAAGCTGTCAATTAATTAAATAGTAGTAAGATTCTGTCTATAGAACTCTTTTAATTAAAGGCTCCAAATATAGGCACACTCCAGGGGCCATTCAGACAGTATCTCTACGCTGGCTAAAGGGAAGCCATTGTGCATCCAGTGTGCTTTCGGCTTGCTCTGTCTTAAAAGTTTAAAATTAACCTGCTGCTCACTAACACAGCTACCAGGCACAAGATCAGAAAATGTCCTTGAGGAAAATCACATCGAGAGTCTAGAACAGGCCAACCGCAGAGAGCTGATGACAAGATCCACCAGACAACCTAGCGTTTGCTGATAACCATCGAACAAGTCGTGACTTGCACAAAGCTTGCTTTCTGCCACCACCCCCTTTTCCTTCCCTTTGTAAGTTTCTCAGGAAGCCGAGAAAGATGAGATGGTCTTGGAGACTATAGTCCACCATCTCCTTAGGCTGTCGGCACTCGAATAAACCACTCTTTCTTCACCAACACTCACCTCTCGTGTTGGTTCTCAGGTGGTGGGCAGCAAAACATACATTCATAACCCAGAGAGTCTTTAGAGAGAGCTGTTCAGGAGAGCAAAAATAAAGGCACACTTTGGGAGTGGGAAGGTTGCTTGACTTCCCTTTCATTGAAAAGAACAAAGGGAAATGTGAATGTGTGTGTGTGTGGAGTGAATGAGACTAGGACATCATCTGTTAAGAAATTCTTGTCCGTTAGCAAACTTGTATATCAAACTTGCAATCTTGGCCCCAAAATTAATAAATTAATTTTTGAAAATTCAACAGACTTTTTTTCTTTTTTCTCCTTTTCTTCGGATTTCAGATGCACATTTTGGATTAATCACCATCATTGGTTTATGACATTTTCTCATTATTACTCACACCTGACCAACTTCTATGTATTGAGTTATTTTTAATAACATTTAATATTAGCCACAAACCCACCACCAAACAAACATTTGGACTTTGATAATGATGTCCATCTGACCACACGGTTCCCCTCCCTCCTCTTATTTGAGGTATCCATATCCATAGTCCTGTGTTCAATCTTCCCTTCCTTTCCTTTTTATTAATATATAGGATTTTTTTTACATGTGGGAGATTCTAATAACAAAACTTCAAAATTGCCTTGGACCTGGAAAAGTGTTAGGTGCCAAGGCTATTACCCCTGTGTATCTGGCTTTCAGAAATTCAACCAAGGAAAGCCAGTACCCACGATATGCTTGTTTTTAAATCAGGAAATTCAAGTGTATCTCGAGGATATGTGGAATATAATATAGTGTGGGTATATATCATAAGTATCCAGAACCTTAAGTAAAACATTCACTGGGAATAAAGAATGTGTATCAGAAACATCTGCAGTTGGGCAATGGCCCAGGCGTCCCAAGAGCCTGACTCCACCCACATACTCTTCTGAAAAGACCGAAGACCTCCCTGAACTAATTCCTACCCCACCGGGAGACCATGAACAATGGACTACCAGGGTACAAGTATTATGGTGATAATTCATTGTGCTCACAATGTCCCACCATGCCTCCAAAGAAAAGGGTTTTGGATGATGATCAGGGCACATAAAATACTTGGGAACAGTGGAAAAATCCACCCAAAATAGAATCTTTTCTGAAATGCTGCACAGGAACAAGAGAGCCTGATGCCATTGGTGTCAGAAGGATTCCACTTTGAAAACAAGACTCTCTGCCAACTAAGTTATTTCAGGGAAATCTATCATTGGCAAGGACATATAAGAAGAGCCTTATGAACAGGAGATAGTTTCCTGTATCTCACAGAATTGTGGAAGAATTAAATGAAATAATGTAGGTAGGAAAGAACTCTAAATTATATGTATAAAGTTGTAAAATGAACTGCGAACACCTGGAAGGTAGGCCCCACGTGCTATCGTATCCCCAGAACTCTACCAGTGCCTGGCACACATGATAGACTTTCAATGAATGTTGGAAGAATAATGAGCTCTTTTTTCCTTCCTAAGTAGTGTGTCTTAATTGCATACATCAACAAAAACAAGGACATACAACTTGGTAGAAAAATGAGCTAAGAATAAGCAGTATTTTTTTTTACTGAAAAGGCTTTTAAACACATGAAAAACTGCTTTAGCTTAATCAGAAATAAAAATGCAAATTAACACAGTGAGTTTTTTTTTTTTTTAGCCCCAAGTATTTTGAGATTTTTCAAGAGATTTTTTTTTTAATTATCAAATTGGCAAAGATCTATGTTTGGCAAGACTATGCTGGCAAAAGTGTTGGGCAATAGCCTCCCTAAGCATGTTGGTGTTCACTGATACATTCGCTTTAAAAGCAAACGTGGGACTGCCTGTTCACAACAGAACTGGACATACCCTGAGACATAGTAAGTACTTCATTATTTGCTACATGCATTTGTGCAAAGATATAAATATTAAGCTATTCTTTGAAGCACTGTTACTAATAGCAAAAAGACTAAAAATCCTGAATGTCCATTAAGGAGGAACTGCTTAAATTATGGAGCATGCATATAATGGCATTTTAAATTGTAATTACAGAGCATGAGGTTGATCTATGTGAACTGAGATCAAATGGGATAGTGGCCAATATGTACTACATTTTAAAAAGCAAAGTATAGGAACATGTAAATCAAATGCTATCATTTGGATTTAAAAGGTATATGTGCAACTATGCATGTGTAAAAACATAGTAAGACCAGTTACAGGGATGTCTGAGGAAGGAACTTAAAAGATTGAGGGTTAGGAGTCGGAGGGAAGACTTACATTTTCTGTAGATATTATTGTTTTCAAACTTCCTATTTTGAAATAATTTTAAAGTTACAAATATAAATTTCCCATACACCCTCCACTTGGCTTCTCATAATGTTGACATCTTACAAATCCATGGTGCATTTGTCAAAACTAAGAAATTACCATGGGTGTGATTCTATTAACTGAACTACAGACTTACTCAGATTTCCCCAGTTTTTCCATCGATATCTTTCTTCTGTCCCAGGGTTCAATCCACGAGACCATATTGCATTTCGTGTACATACTTTTGAACTGTTCAAATTTTATCATGAGCATGAATTACTTTTAAAAATCTAAACATTTTTAAGCTAAGTGTATGATAAGTTCATATAATATTGATGCTTTGAAAACTGATTTTGCTTTTTCTAAGCTAGCAGTACATGTTTAAAAAGATAGTAAATCCTTCCTAGATAATCGTTACGGATCATCTATCTCAGGATTGTTTTAACTTAATCCATTTACCTCTCTTTTTTTTCCTCCTGTTATTAGGGGTTAATTTATTATGTGTCTAATTCAGCCCAAAACACTACAAGTGCAAATTTTCAAAAGTATCATCTGTAAACTCTCATTTCTATCACTCTTCCTTCTTCGTTCTGATTCACTATTATGCAGGTATATTCTTCTAAGAAATCACATTCAATCACCAATTCATCAAAATACTAGGAAAAGCAAACAATAGGTTGATAGTGCATATAGTGCACCAATTTCAATCTTTCAGTCTCTTGAAAATATCTCTCATTTTACGTAAGTTTAAATTTACATAATATTAAATGACATTAAAATGATTGAGCAAAAAGTACACTTTTCTTTATAACCTTACCTGCCTAAGATACTTAGCCTATAAATACAAATGAAAAGTACAAAATACAGTGGTGAACAATTTTTAAAGCAGCTTTAGACTTCCCCCAACTCTCAGCTACCTCCATGTCAACCAAATTAAAAACCAAATCACGTTTTGGGGTTTGGGTTTTTTTTTTTTTTTTCCTATTTAAACCTAAAGGTTTCATCCAGCCTACAGGTGCATGTTTCTTTGGGTAAACAGTTTCAAAATTTTTAAATTCATTTTCAACATTTAAAAATTAGATTTCACAGAAAAATTCAAATGGTCAATGTACTTAAAGTATTTAAAGGTTTGACAACAGGATAACCACCGTCCTGCATGGCAAAGTTGGTTTAAGCTGTGTAGTGGCTTTAGATGGGGCGTCTGCGCCCTAGGTCACCGAGGTTCCTACCTGGCCATCCTTTCTCATTTCTTTACTTGCCTGGCTCTGTAGTTGTCACGTTTGCAAAGCCCTTTGTTTAAAGCTCTGCACAAAACAGATATTTAACTATTATTCTTTGTGTCATCAAGAGAAACTTGTGGTCTAAAAGTCCTGTTTTCCTTCGCAGTTCTCAAGACTATCAAAGGGACATTTTTATAACAGTTATCAAAAAACTCTTGAGGTGGTAGTCCCTGTTACACACAGGCATCTCTTATCTCGTTAAGACCCAAGATTGATAGTGCTCTTGGTGCTCAATGGTGCGATTGTGTATGTTTCCTGAAAAGCTATAAATTTGTAAGAGAAAACAACAGACTACAAGGGTAGTTTCCTTTATTTTGCTAAATTGTAAAGATCTCAGTTTGACATTAATTCTAAATTTTACACAGAATGACCACTTCACAGATAATTAACACAGTTTACATATTAAACACTTATTTCTGTAGAGTATATTCTATCATTTAAACTAGAAATAAGACCCAATGAATGTATTAATAAATAATCAACTGCCCTTAAGTATATCATCTGTGATCAACTTGGTAAGACTAAATTTACTACATCTGAATTCCAGGCATAAAATGAATGATTTAGAGAGTTTTTTTGTTTGGGAGAAGTCGAAAGAAAGCAGGACAGGTAAATGATCTGCAGGTTAAAATACAAAATCCTGTCACATTGCATCTCACATGTTCAAGACATCCTCCAAGGGCTAAAAACACATGACGGTTCTCAGAAACAGTATTATAATCTGTTAACAAGTCAGTCATCTAATACACTACAATCAAAAAACTCCTTATAAAAAATGGAGTCCATGAATTCACAGACACTGTAGAATCCCAGGCTCTTCACCATATTACTGAAAAAATGAAAATAAACATATCTTTGACATATTATGGCAATTCATATCTTTCTCATCAGACTATACCAGTCATCTCAGTACTGTGGAAATGTTCCATCGATTTTGGCAGCCCAGGCCATGAGGCCCCCCACAACATCCCGAACTGTTAAAGTGCCTAACTCCTGGGCTGCTGCTAAGGACTGGAGGATCTTCACAGCTTTCTGGGAGTCATTTCCCAGTTTGCAAATGACATAAATGGAGAGAGCAGCCCCTTCCTGTGTGTCCCGCTTCCCTTCCCGGATTGCTTCTCCTAAGAGTTTCAAGCTCTCCGCATCCCTCTGTTCCAAATGTTTCAAAGGGATGTGTAGGGAATGAGGCAAACGACAGATGTCCACTTCCACTTGGGGCCTAACGTCCAGCAACAGATGGGGTGCCCCAGAATCCAGAAGTTGCTTATAGTCGGTGACAGAAACTCGCTCCTCTGAGCTCAATAACTGCAGGGAGCGGCACTTATCATTGGCTGCGGAGCCACAGAAGGCTTCATAGTCCTGTAGGTCAGTCACCGTGGGCCACTCCCCGCAAACTGCACAGTCGGGCCTGCGGCTCCGCAGCTGAATACAGCGGAAGTGCTGATGCCCTCTGAGGGCATCGAACAGCAACATCCTACCACTGTAAGAGGGGCCCAGACCCGCAGCGATTTTCAGCACTTCCAGTGCCTGCAGACAGCCCAGGACCCCAGTCACGACACCGAGCACCCCGCCATCGGCGCAATTGGTCACTGTCTCGGCTGGGGGTGGTTGAGGGAATACGCAGCGATAGCAAGGCCCTCCGTCATAGTGGTAGACTGTGATTTGGCCCTCGAAGCGCAAGGCACTGGCAGACACAAGAGGCCGGCCGGCCAGCACACACGCGTCGTTAACCAGGTAGCGAGTGGGCATGTTGTCGGAGCAGTCGGCCACCAAGTCATAGCAGCGGACCAGGTCTAGAGCGGTGGCTGGCGTAAGGGCCTGAGCGTAGGGCACGCACTCCACCGCCGAATTGAGCCGGCGCAGCGACGCCGCAGCCGAAAAGGCCTTGGCCTGGCCGGCCAGTGCCTCGCCATGAAGCACTTGGCGGGGCAGGTTGCTCATTTCTACCACGTCGTAGTCCACGAGGCCAAGGCGGCCCACGCCGGCTGCTGCCAGGTACTGCGCCAGTGGACAACCGAGCCCACCGCAGCCCACGACAAGCACGGACGCGGTCGCCAGGCGAAGCTGCCCGTGCACGCCCAGCTCAGGCAGTATTAGCTGCCGACTATAGCGCAGAATCTCATCTCGCGAGAGGGCGGCCTTCAGCGGCAGCGGCGACACCGGATCCAGCTGTTCTGGCTGGGGTTCCTGCTCCGTCAAAAGAGCCGCCGCCAGCCTCTGCTTCAGGAACCTCAGCTCCTCCTCACGCTGGGCAACTTCAGCCTGCAAGGCGAGTACCTCCTCCCTGGCAGCCATGGCGACTTCTTCCGGAAGTTGTGAAAGGCATTTCCGTTTCCGGCTTGCTGTCTCCTAGCGACTGCGAATAAACTAAAAAAGCTTTGTGGCGCTTGGGAAAAGGTGATGAATAAATAAGTACTTCCTGAAGAAAAGCTCAGATTAAACTTTAAACGTGCATAGTCCTGAATATCTCCAATTACACCATACAGAGCCCTAGAAGAACTAGAACGCAATCACACAGACCATCACCCTCTCCCGAATTTGGTACAGTCCGAGCCGTCCCCCCTCGCGCCGCGTTTACATAATTCCGCTTCCGGCATCTTGCGCAGTTCCGCCATGGCCTCCTTGGTAGCCAGTCGTGCTCCTCCTGGGTCTCTCCCGGAGCCGGAGGTGCGCAATCTGCGACAGGACAAGTATTCGGTGCTTTTACCCACCTACAACGAGCGCGAGAACCTACCGCTCATCGTGTGGCTGCTGGTGAAAAGCTTCTCCGAGAGGTAGCGCACGAGGCCACCCTCCCCAGGAGTGAGATGAGCTGGCTTCCCCCGCTAGGGTGTCGGCAGTTGGCTGCGCGAGGCGGCCCTGCCCAGCCTCTCTTCGGCTCACGCAGGAATCCTCGGGGTGGAGGCCACCCTGCGAGGAAAGCAGAGGCAGATACCTCTGGGGTTCTCTCCATGTCCTGGATTCTCCTTCCTGCCCTTGGGTTTTGTGACGCCCATTTATCTTTATCGTAAACTCCTCTCGTTTCCCCCCTCCCCGCCTTTTCTTAGAAGGGTTGGCCACCCTTTTACTTGGGGGCGAGGCGGAAAGCCTGACCTCACGCCTCCCTCTAGGCGGTCAGAATCTGCGGCAAGAGTCAGGAGTCTAAGCGAGCGCGCTCACTGGCCGCCTCGGTGCCGAGTGCTTATATAAGCATGAGATTCGGTCTGTGTGGGTTAGGGAGCTGTTGATGGGCACGATAATCTTTCTGGAAAGGAGAGAGCAGAAGGGCATCTTCGCTGATCACTTGTGAATGGTCGGTGTGGTTGTTGGAAACTGGGGGAGGGGGCTTGGAGTTTGAATTTGGAAGTGTTACGCAATCTTTTAAAAACTTTAGAAAATCCTGGAATCAGTACAGAGTAACTTGTTTTACGGTTCATATGCAGTGAAATTTTTGATCTTTCCCTATTAACACATACAAACATAGCAAATTATTTTGAGTTAGGTAATATTCCATATGGCTGTGTTATTTATTTAATCAGGTCATGTCAATGAACAGATTATTTCTAGAGTTTTTTGTTTTTATTTTTTGGCTTTTGCTTTACAGATGAGAGCAGGGATTTTGTTTACACCATATTTTCCATGATTTAGAACAATGCTTGAAACATAGTGCTCCTTTATTGCATGAATGTTGCAGCAAACACACTCTTATGAGTGTACCGGGGATAAACTCTTAAAGGTGGAATTGCTGGGTCGACAGAGATATGCTTTAAATTGGCAGTTATTTCCAAATTGCTCTCCAAAAAAGATTGTACCAGTTTAGGGCTCTGATCTTCATCGTGCCTGTTTCCCCACCAACCAGCCAACTTGAGCGTTGTTAAACTTGACATCGTTGGAAATAATTTGTGGAAACCATTGCTGTTTTATTGTTTTTCTTTCAATAACTGTCTTAACATGCATAGCCCCTCAAAGTTTTAAGATTTATATCTTTTCTTCCATTTAGTTAATCGTTTTATTTTGATTTCTGCAATCCTTTTCCAAATTAAAGAAATTAACCATCATGTAGCTGATCTTGTTCAGGGTTTGTTTTCTAATTTTATGATATTTTTGCTGTATTCTAATTTTTTTTTATGTAGTGCAGGTTATCTTTTAATGGTTTGTGAGTGGATCTTTTAAAATCAAAATGAGAAAAGGAAACAACTGTTTTCTGCTCAGATGCAAATTGCTTGAAGTCAGCTCAGCTTGATCCCTTTAAGCTGCCTCATCCTCAGTTGGTGTGGCTGCTTTGAAATGGGAGAGCAGAGTAATTTAGCTTATAAATGACTCCATTTTGTTTATGAAATGGCTCTTTCACCATGTCTATTAGAGTCACCTTACAAGCTTGCTATGTAAAGCACTGTGCCCACATTTCAGGCACCGTGGGAAGCTGAAATCATTGTATCTACTCTTGGAGAATAGAAGCACTGAGTTTTGCTTTCTGCAAAATTTGCTGGGACTGACTGTTAAAGCCTTTAAGCGTGGAATGTGTTTTCTCGTGGATTTCCTTGGGTATGTTTAAGTTAGGGTCAAGAGGAAACAGAGCGTTACATCGTAGAGGTTTGGCTGTGGCTCCTTTTCTTTCCCCTTTTCCAGATAAAGTTAACAAAAAGAATGTCTTGGGTGAGTAGAGGGACACATAATGGTGATCACTTACACATGTAGTATTTATCTACCAAGTATTGTGTTGGCTTGTTTTTAAAATAGAAAATTCCACTTGAAGTTAATGGAAAAGTGACAGAGATGTTAATTCTGAAACACAGTGAAATCTTTTGTAATTCTACTGCCTTCAAACATTAATAAAAATTTAAATTTTTTATTTTAGTGGAATCAGCTATGAAATTATAATCATAGATGATGGAAGCCCAGATGGAACAAGAGATGTTGCTGAACAATTAGAGAAGATCTACGGGTCAGACAAAATTGTAAGTTATCTGAACGTTTTTCTGTCATACGAGTTGTGTTTATGTAGGGGAAAGATGAGAAATGAATAATGTTTAAGTGTAATCTATTTGCCTGTTCTGTAGAACCTGGAAAGATAAAGAGTGTCTTATACTCTTGGGATTTAAATGCATTTTCATTGTGCTTAAAATTTTACATATCTTTGGTATGTTGGGTCGCTGGTAATTTTACAGCAAACAAGTGAGCCTTTGGATGAACTCTATTTATGACTGATTCTGCAGGTAAATTTTCTTGAAGGGCAAAATTAAAGCATGTTACTGAGTTGACAAGATATATCATAGAACCAGGTTGCAATTAGTGGTATTTGTCTTAATTTTTCTTGCCCCCTTTCTCTAGGTATTCTCATACTTTCAGTAGAGAATATTGCCTGCAACTGAGAACTTGGAGATGGGAAAGGTGACTGTTTTCATGTGAAACAGTAATGACTTTTCAAAGTACTTAGCATTTTTATTTTTAATCTGTAGGATAGTCTGATGGGAGTAGTTTGACCTTTTGAGTCCTAAACTTCAGATTTTCCTACTGTTCTTTGAAACTTGTTACTCTTCTATAGGAGTAACTTAGGCAAATGTAGAGTTTATTTTATTATGGCTTCATACATTTTATTATTTATTTATTTGATCCCCCGAGGGGGCGCACCGTTCATGGAAGTACTGCAATACCAGGTCGATGTGTGCATAAATTTTATTTTTTTGATCACTGGTTGGATTTATAAATGTTTGCGCATACTTGTGAGCTCTACTTTTGTAATTTATATTTATAAATTATTGCAGATTAGAGTTTCTCAGTCTCGGTACTATTGACATTTGGGACAGGCCAATTCTTTGCTGTAGGAGGCTGGCTGTGCATTGTAGGATGTCCCTTAGACTCCACTCACTAGATGCTAGTAGCAACCCCCCAGTTGGCAGTCAAAAATGTCTGGATATTGTCAGATGTCCCCTTGGGGGCAAAATTGTCCCTTTCCCTTAACCAAAGAGCCATTGGTATAGAGAAATAAAGAAGTTTCTTTGAGAACCTTTATTGATATTTGTATTTCAAAAATGGTAATTAATCATCATAAATAATAGTCACTGGGTCCAAATATTCTTGATTACTCTCAGTGATAGATATAATTTCTACAAGTAATGTTTGCTTAGAGGTGAATATCAGTTGTAGGTCTTGGTTGGTGGGAAAAGTTTAAGGGAATTGTATTATATACATGGTAAATCTATCCTATACTGTAGATTCAGTCTATTTCACAGATGAGTAACCTAAAGTTCTCTCTGAAAATCTACTAGCAGGAGCTAAGAAGTTGACAGACTTTCAGCCTTCTAGCAGAGGTTTTCAGTGATGCTAAGTTCAAATTTTTGACAATAATTCCCCAGTTTTTCAGGGGCTCTGATTCACATTTGTTATGGATAGAATACTCAGTCACATGCTGCTGTTTAATTTGGGAACATCAACCTGACAGCATTTGGAATACTTTTGTCACAGAACCTCAGCCTTGGGATGTGATTGATTGATTTTGGGGAATGCCTACTAAATTGGCCTTTCAGATTCTAAAACAACATTGTCTTCAAAGACATTTTTTCTGTCAACCTAATAAAATTCAAAATAATGAGAAAAAATTAGCATTCACTGTCTTGATTTCCCTGTAGTACCGGATAAAATTCCTTATTCATTCATCACTTTGTGACCTTTAAATAATTTAAACTAGAAAATGAGTTTTTTTAAAAAAAACCAAAAAACAATATCAGGCCATGCCAGGGGTGGCACTTACTTGCTTTTAAGTGATGTATATTTGTTTAGTTGGGGGGAAGATGAGAAAAATGATATTGAAACTACCTTAGAATACCTCAGATAAAGTATTCAGCACAGATGCTTTGTCAGCTGGCTAAAATGAATGTTTCGGAAAACAAACCAGGCAAGGTATATTTTTTTTAAAACTCAGTAGGTAAGGAAACTGAGGCAAGAGGTTAAGTCATTTTCCAAGGTTATGCAGCTACCTGGGACCATAGAAAAACTGGGGGCAGTTATTCTGAACTGTTAACGATGCTTATAGGGCAGGGAGTTACGAGATTGTGGAGGACTTCAACCTTTCTATATTGAATGCTTCCACTGTGTTTGGTTTGTAGTTTGTTTCATCCCCCAACTTGAGATCAGATAAAGTCATCTGTATTTTATCATTTTTTTCCCCAGCTTTGTTGAAGTATAATTGACAAATAAATTGAATATATTTAAAGTATACAATGTGATGATTTGATATATGTATACACATTGTGAAATGATCACCACAATTGGGTAATGAAGACATCCATCACTTTACATAGTTACCCTTTGTGTGTGTCTGGTGACGACACTTGCAATTTGTTCTTGCAAATTTAGGTAAGCAGTTTAGTAGTATTAGCTATACTCACCATGTTACATTAGATCCTCAGAACTTTTTCTCATTTTGTCATTATTTTGTAGTTTAGTATTTTTAAAAATTGTTCTGATATTAAAATTTAATATATTTTCATAATTTTTAAAACATCAAACATAACTGTAAGAATGGGAGGTTTGACTGCTTAAAAATATTAAACTTCTGTTTCTAAATACCAAATATAGTTTATAACTAAAAGATCAGTACTCTAACCAAGTAACAGATGATTCATAAACAAGAACTACAAATGGCTATTAAACATGAAAAAGTATTGATAAATGAAGAATTGCAAAATAGGAGAGTACAATTAACCTTTCTTGGCTGAAGATTTATTTTTATTTTCTTATTTCTTTCACATTTATTACAATCTGGTGTTTTTGAGACTGTGGTAGAACAGATCCGCTCCAATACTATTGATTCTAGTACAGATTGATACCATTTTTCTGGAGTATCATCTAGCAATCTCATGACTCAATATTTATACGTTTGATTTAGTAAGTATAAAGCAGGTTCTAGAGCTGCATGTGTAGCAGAGTCTCGATTCTGTTTTAAGTACCGTCACATACTGCTTTCACCTGATCTTAGCCAAAAGGCCGAGAAGTGATTGGAATATTTTCTACTGTTAATAATTATCTTTTTCCAGGGGCCAATTTTTACAAAAAAATTTTTTTTTTCCAAACAAATTATAGTATCAAATGAAGTATTTTATAGGCAGTTATGGTAAACATAGTCCAAATAGTATGTGCCTGGCACTCTTGCAAGCACTTTCCGTGAGTCACTGCTTATTCCTCGTAACAGCCTTGTGTGGGGGCCTCTGTCGTGCCCAGAAAATGAGCAGTGAGGCCAAGATTCACATTAAGGCATTGTGACTCCAGAGCCCTTGTCCCTGTCTGCAGTGCTGTCCTGCCTCACATAGAAAGGAGCCATCAGACTGATATCAGAACGCAAAGAAGGGTCAGGGGAGGATGGGGTGGTGGAATTGAGGGTCTCAAAGTAAAGCACATTACTAAATAGAAACAATTTGAATTTACTACATAAGAAATAAGGAAGTACATTTCTTGCAAAGTATAAATATTACCAGTGAAACTGAATTTGCCTATCATGGCTATTTCCTAATGTACATCCCAGTGCCTTCCCCGGGGGAGACCCAGGTCAACAGTTTGGTGTGTGTTTTGTGTGCATATGTATGTGTATATGCATCCCTTTTGTGCATATATATGTATGTGTGTATATCTGTAGGACTAGGTACTGTGGTGGTGTTATTTTTAAACATAAATGCCATCTTCCTATATCATTAATTCTGATTATGTCTTGGAGATCTTTTGTTACCAGATTGCCTTATTTGTTTTAACTGCTCCATAGTACTCTATTATATGCAACATTGTTTAACATTTTATATAAACCTTTGAACATTGCTGAAAATTATAAGTACGGTCATCCCTCTTATCCATAGTTTTGCTTTCCGAATTTTGTTACCTGTAATCAACTGGGTCCAAAAACAGGTGAGTAAAGTATGATAAGATACATTGAGAGAGAGAGAGAGACTACATTCACATAATTTTTATTACAGTATAGTTATAATTGTTCTATTATTAGTTATTGTTATTAATCTCTTACTGTGCCTAATTTATGAATTAAACTTTATCATAAGTATAGGTATGTATGTATAGGGAAAAAAACATAATATATATAAGGTTCAGTACTATCTGAGGTTTCAGGCATCCGTTGAGGATCTTGGAATGTATCCTCTGCAGGTAAGAGGGAGAATGCTGTAACAAAGTTATCTTTTTTTTTTTTTTTTTTGAGACAGAGTCTCACTCTCTTGCCTGGGGCGAGTGCCGTGGCGCCAGCCTAGCTCACAGCAACCTCAAACTCCTGGGCTCAAGCGATCCTCCTGCCTCAGCCTCCCAGGTAGCTGGGACTAAGGCACACACCACCATGCCCAGCTAATTTTTTTTTTTTTCTGTTTTTAGTTGTTTGACCAATTTCTTCCTATTTTTAGTAGAGACGGGGTCTCGCTCTTGCTCAGGCTGGTCTCGAACTAATGAGCTCAGAATGATCCACCCGCCTCAGCCTCCCAGAGTGCTAGGATTACAGACGTGAGCCACCGCGCCCAGTCCAAAGTTATCTTTTTAAAGAAGAAAGATTTTCCAGCTGTACAGGGTTATATAAGATCTCAGATGAGCTTTAAAAGATTTGCTTTTTCAGGATAGATACAGATGAGGTCAACATTTTGTCAGTAACTATCAATCACAAAATAAAATAAAATATAGCTGTGATCTGACATATTTTGTTTCTTTTTGTTCAGTGACTTGTATATGATTGAATGTTTATTTCTCCTTCCTATAAGCTCTCATCAGGTAGCATTGTATTTTAACCATCTTCGTTCAAGATGTATCTTTGCTGTAGATGTAAATTGTGACTTAAAAAATTTCAAATGTCGGGGGGGGTAGGTGGGGTAAAAGTGGAGTAAAATAACTTTAAGCAATTCAAGTTAAGTTGTTAGCTTAAAATAGCCTATTATCACTCTGAGATGCTTTTTTTTTTTTAAGTCTCATGGTGATCATAAAGGAAAAAGCTAATAGATAATAAGAGATCAAAATTAAGTAATCAAAGCATCTACTAGAGAAAGTCACAAAGAAACAAAAGATCTACATGACAACTAGTAACAATTAACAAAATGGCTGTAGTAAGTTCTTACCTATCAGTAATTACCTTGAACATAAATGGATTAAATTCTCCAATCTAAAGACTTGGAGTAGATTAAAAAACAAGACCCAATTATATGCTGCCTACAAGAGACTTACTTTACCTGTAAGGACACATGTAGACTGAAAGTGAAAGAATGGAAAAGATATTCCATGCAAGTAGAAACATATAGCAGCTTGCATGTAGTAAAATTTCTTTTTTAAATTACATATATAAATCCATCCTGCTTGAATTGAGCTGAAAATGTTTTGTTGAGGTATTTGTCATCTGAGGCAACCTACTTACACACTGACAAATGCAGAAGGGCACAAGATATGCTTACTGGGGAGTCTGCGCAAAGACCCATACCTCAGAATCTTAGAACAGAGTCAGAATCTTGGCATTCTACCTTTTAAGTGTCCAGCCAAAAGGAAAAAGCTAAACAATCAAGTCAGGGTCCAAATATGAAGCAAAACATTTATAAAGACTATGTAATTGACAAAAAGTAAGAAAAGGGAAAGAATTTAACCTTTTTGTCAGGAATGTAACATATCACTGGACCAGTGGAGAAAGAGAAAAGGCCATCCAAGTGTAAAGTCAGGATAAGTTGATGGAGGAAGAATAGTGTCAGCATTTAAAGTCACAAAGAGAATTGAGAAAACAAATCAGATATCCCAAGAGGATATACAATAATGAGGTAAATCCTTAGTTTTTCTAGGAAGGAATTAATAGGTATTGTTTTAAATGATAAATCAAATAGTAGGTGTAAAGACATGTTATTTAAAATATGGTGGATGGCACCAGAAGAAAAAATGTTTAAAATTTTCCCTGTACAGTTGGGGTTAAAGAGTGATGCTTTGCCTCAAAAGCTATGCTAAACTGTTTGGTTTGTTACTTTTAAGTTTTGGTTTGTTACTTTAATGCTTTTAAAGTAGTCAGATTCTTGTTTATCTGTGTGAAACGTAGTTTCTTATTCCTACAGCTTCTAAGACCACGAGAGAAAAAGTTGGGGCTAGGTAAGTAGAACCTCTAACCCCACATACCTACTATTTGCCTTGATGAGTTATCCAATGTGTATTTTCCCAGTTTGGAACAAGGCCAAAACACAGTGACCTCCTCTGATGCTTTTTATTGATCTTAATGACATTTAAATGATTTAAATTGGGTCACCTGTATGAGTCAGGGCCCACTCAGGAAAACAGAAACCACTATAAGTCTTTCAGTATAGGGAATTTAATACAGAGAATCTGCTTACAACAGGCAAGGGAATTGCTGGAGATCACTATCACTCGTAGGGATGGAGCAACAATGGGAGGAGATGGGGTATTTAGAACTCAAGAACTTGGGCCTGCCTAGAAGGAGCTAGAGTGATGGGGTGGGGGCTGCCTGTGGCAGGAGCTGAGTCATGGAACATACCCAATCAGTGCTGGGAAGATTAACGGAGAGAGGACACTTAGACTTTTCCCTTTTTTTCCTCTCCACAGTCTTCCACCTGTACCTCCCAAAGCTGTCCGGAAGCCAGTTGGCAAGAGAACCTGGGAAATGCAGTTCCCTGCAACATAGCATAGAATAGGGAAGGGCCACATAGTGGATCTGAGAGCAAACATTTTGGACTACCACACCACCTTAGCTGTGAACCTTTGAACGTTCTTCAAGGTTTCAGTTCAAGAATAACTTTAAAGGATATTCTTTATGTTTGAAAAAGAAAGATGTGCTAGGTTTTAAACATAGGGCATTATAGAAAATCTCAGATGAGCTCAGTAAATCTGAGATGAAATCCTGCTTTTATTTCTGCTGTTGGTCACAGTTGCTCATGTTGAGAATTGGTATACTTTGAATGAAAAATTTGTAAAGCATAGAGAAAGCACAGTTGGGTTTTTTTTGTTTGAGGCTACAGTGCAATGGTGAGATCATACCTCACTGCAACCTCAAACTCCTGGGCTCAAGCAATTCTCCTGCCTCAGCCTCCTGAGTAGCTAGAACTACAGGTGTACACCACCATGCCTGGCTAATTTTTAAAATTTATTTTGTAGAGATGGGGTCTCACTGTGTTGCTCAGGCTGGTCTTGAACTCCTGGCCTCATGCAACCTTCCTGTCTCGGCTTCCAAAAGTGCTGGGATTATAGGCATGAACCTATAGTTATGCCAGATACCTATAATTGTGCCAGAAAGCACAATTCTTAAAAATTGAAGTCTGCTATCCTGAAAACCATCAATTGACTGGTATCATCAGATGTTTTGAGTGTCTGAATCTAGAAGGCTCTTTGGGATTGAAATAATCTGGAAACTTCATGAAAGCAGCCAAAAATTATTGACCAGTTAGTGATATATCCAAAACTACAGTTAGTCACTTCTTAACAAAAGACATTAAAAGAGCTCAACTTTGCTAATAAGGTGCTTGTGGTGGGTTTGATCTTGAGAATGTGGGAATCCCCAAATCCTGCTCCTGACCAGTTACTCTAACTTGCCAGGTTTCTGAGAGACTTTTAGGCATGAAGGTGGCTAAGTATTCATAATTGCTACCTGTGCCTTCGGTTCCAAATACCAAAGCAGGGGTCTATTGTACCAGCCTTACAGTGTAGAAGACACTCAGTGGGTAACTTTTGTGGAAAGGGACTTAGAGTGTTGGGAAGAGCAGAAGCAGAGAGACTTGTTAGGTAGTGATCCAAGCATCAGAAGGTAGTGCCTGGGACTAAGGCAAAGGTGTAGACAAAAGAAAGGGATTGAGAGATGTTTTGGATCAGTAGGGCTTAATTATAGTTAGAAATCATTGGTAAAGGCAGGAAATCAAGGATCATCCCTAGACTTGTGAATAGAGCAGTTGGATAGTTGGTGCCATTTCCTGAGAGGTAGCCTGTTAGGAGGGTAGGAAATCAGGAGATGATTTTGGAATGTTACGTTTGAGATTTCTGAAATATCCAAGTGGAGATATCAAGTAGGAAGCGGATAAGTAAACCTGGAGCTCTAAGGAGAGGCCTAGCCTCTTCAGTGTCTTCGGTAGACACTAAGGAAGCACCAACATAAAGATGGTTTTTTAAACTATGAGAATGTGATGATTTTTATATATAGTCTAAGACTTTTATACCATTTCTTTGCTAAATTGAAATATGGCTATGATCTTTTCTATTAAATTGACATCACAATTGGGAGTGGGGCAGCCAGCTACCTTTTTGATTGTATACGAT
Source organism: Propithecus coquereli (assembly GCF_000956105.1). NCBI lineage: Eukaryota > Metazoa > Chordata > Mammalia > Primates > Indriidae > Propithecus > Propithecus coquereli. The sequence goes on from NW_012153785.1 coordinate 319,492, forward strand.
ATATAGGAACTATATGCTTAAGCTGAAAAGTTTCCAGTTTAACAGTATCACTTTTAGAGGACTGATGTTTACTTTTCAAGTGCCAAACAGTTTCTTCCCTATTCAAATACATACTTAAGTGTTTCTGGTGATTTTCTTTAATGAATATAAACACTCCTATTTTTAGGAACTGCATATATTCATGGAATGAAACATGCCACAGGAAACTACATAATTATTATGGATGCTGATCTCTCACACCACGTAAGTGGTATGTTTCTTCATTAGCTATTTATCACAGTCTTGGCCTATTTTACTGACTTATTGTTTATTCTTTCTAAATTGCAGCCAAAATTTATTCCTGAATTTATTAGGTAGGTACAACTTCCAATATTTGAAAGAAATATAATTGAAACCATTTCTCTTATACTGGTTTTGGACTTATTTTCATATTTCATTCTTCACTAGTTAAAATACACATGCAAATTAGCCAGGAGTGGTGGTGCTGACCTGTAGTCCCCGCTACTTGGGAGGCAGAGCCATGAGGATCGCTTGAGCCCAGGAGTTCACCACTGCATTCCAGCCTGGGCAACAGAGCAAGGCCCTATCTCTTTTAAAAAAAAAAAAAAAAGAAAAAATGCAAGTTCCATGTTTTCTATCAAAAATATAACCAGGATTTAGGTTTGAGACTCGTGAATGTAGATATGTGACTAAATGATGTCTCTTAGGGGCCCTGAGGGGACAAATCAACAGATAATTCCTTTGTTATCTAAAGTCCTTCAGACCACATAAAAAGATGAAAGCAGCTTTCCTATAAAATGGACTTAAGTCTTGAATCATTAATGTAAAACACCATGAACAAATAGGGTTTATTCTAGGGATGCCAGAAATGCTTCATCATCAGTAATCCCTCAATATAATTCATTTATCGTGTTAATAAAGAAAGCAGTGTGATTCAGTCTAGACACCCTACTCTTTTCTAGTAAAACTCTAAAGTAGAAATAGAAGGAAACCACTTAAGCATAATAAAGATGACAGTCATCTAATACAGTCATCACCCCAAATAGTGAAATGCTGAATCATTTCCAATAGATTTATTTTTTAATTAAAAAAATTATATTTTGGAAAAACTACATAAGGGGACAGAATTCCAAAATCAAATTCACGAAAATATGTATCACAATTTTTGTAGAGTAAGTGAGAAAACTCTGCAGTATAGAAGAGTAGAGGCAAAGAAATAGAAAGGACTAAGGCGAAGGGTATGAGGGTGAAGGGCAGTTTTAGTAGCAAACCCAGGAGTGAAGTAGAAAGCCTGTAGGAGGTCCAGGCTTTATTTATCCAACCTTAATATTAGACAACTGAAGGGCACAAATAAAACCAAATCAGAATTATATATTTTTTGTGGAAAATTTCAATAAATTGAATTAAGAACCAATTCTTTTAGTTCTCGGGGGTAATGACAGGGTTCAAGAGCTCTCAGTGGCCAAAAAATGTTATTGCTGCATCCAATCCAAGAGATGGGTGCGATTTGAATATATAAAGGACAGAGCACCTAGTGATGATTATTCCTCCAAACTCATCATTAAAAATCAAGTAATTGCCTATTAAGTATTTCAGTATTTGAATTAAATGATTTGAGAACTTTCCGGCAGCTAGAAGAGAGAAAAGCAAAGAGGAATGTGTCAAAACTAAGAAGATGAAAAGTTTAGTAAGTGAAAAGAGTTCAGTGAAGCCTCAACGGCTTATAGGAAATTAAATGGAAACTTTTAATCGTAATTGCTTTTCATCTGACATGCTTTAAGGAGTCTTTTAAAACTGATAAGAAACAATGAATAGGAAAGAAAACCTGCTGAAATCTTTTAGAATTTACACGATTCTTACTCTGCTACAAGAAAGCATTATTTTTGGTATAAGGTGTATTTGTGGATATACTTTCCAATAGATTTATTAAGATATGCATGCAAGCTATCATTAAACATGGAGATTTTAAGTACTGCAGTAAGACAAGAATTTAGTTGAATACTGGTAAAGGGTACAAAACTATATTATTTGTAGGTGATATAATTATATTCTTAGAAAACCCAAGAGCTAACAAAACCTCTGCAAATAAGAATTTGGAAGCCATTCTGAATGTAAAAGCTAAATTTACAAAAACAGAATCAGATTATGTCACCACCCCCCTCTCCATTTATTACAGAATACTTAAGGGAGTTCCCACTGACACCTGAGAGAAAATCCAAACTTCTTACCTTGTCCCTCAAACCCCTGGGTGGTGTGGCCCCTGCCTCCCTTTCTGACCTCATCTTGTCCCCCTTCCCCTTCTCTCTCCATGCCACAGGCATGCTCCTTTCATTTCTGAGTTCACCCAGAGCTCCGTGTTCCTTTGCCTGAAATGCTCTTTCCTCCTCTTTGATGGCTAACTGCTGCTCATCCTTCGATCTCTGCATAAAGTCACCTGAGACCTGTTTTGCTTATATCTCCAATACACAAAAGCCTCTGATAAGGAACTGGAACCACTAGAGTAGAAAATGGGTGAAAAGATACAAATGGGCCATGTGTAGAAGAAAACCAAATGGCTAATAAACATAAAAAAATGTTCACCCTGGGATGTAGTCAAGGAAATGCAAATTAAAATAGCTGTGTGTTACTATTTTATTACCCATTAGTTTGTCAAAATTAAAAACTTTTAGAGCAGTAATATCCAGTATCAATACAATGATAAAAACAAATGGACATACTCAAGATATTGCTGAAGGAAGTGTAAGTTGCTATAACCTTATTGGAAAAATAACTGTTAGAATTAAAAATACACATAAGCTTTGTTTTGCAATTCCAGTATGTTCCATTTTGGGGAATCAAAGCACCAGAATATAAATTTTTAAGAACGTTTATCGCAGCATTATTCATTGTGGTTGTGTTATTGGGGGGTGGGGGGGGAGTAGGGACAACCCACCATGGAAACAACCAGGGTTGTGAGTTGAATATTCTGTGGAATATTTTTGCAGCTATTAAAAAGAATGGGAACGATCTCTTTTGGCTGTAGGGATGTCCATGATTCCATGATATGAATTAGAAACTGACAAAAAGCAAATCACAAAGTGTACATTTTTGGATTCCAGTTTTGTGAATACAACCCAAAACCCTAGGGGTGTATATCTTTGAGCTGTCTATCCTTCTTTAAGGAAAGAGAAATACCTGGAGGGACACCAGGCTGTTTTAGTATTGTTTACTTCAAGGCAGGCAAGAACAGGATGGAGGAGGGACTGGGAAAATTTATAATTTTAGTAATACATTTTAGAATGATTTCACTTGGTGCATTCAACAAATAGTACTGTTTTGTAGTTTTAAAATAAAGGAAAAACAGGCCAGATGCAGTGGCTCATACCCGTAATCCTAGCAGTTTGACAGGCCAAGGTAGGAGGATCGCTTGGGGCCAGGAGTTCAAGACCACCCTGAGCAAGAGCAAGACCCCATCTCTACAAAAAATAGAAAAATTAGGCAGGCGTGGTTATGTATATCTGTAGTCCGAGCTACTTGGGAGGCTAAGGCAGGAAGATTTCTTGAGCCCAGGAGTTTGAGGCTAAGGCTACAGTGAGCAATGATGAAGACGCCACTGCACTCCAGCCCAGGCAGCAGAGTGAGGCCCTGTGTCTCAAAAAAAAAAGGAAAAACAGAATCAGGTTTGAAAACCCCACTTTGAAATGTCTTTTAGTAGATAATCCATCTATTCTCTTGGCATTGTTTTTTTCTGCTTCTCTTAAAAGTTCTGTTTGTGTAGCTCATGAAAATAAGTATTGAAAGATCAATGGCTTTTTCTAATTGACAACCAATTCATTTTTTCTACAGGAAGCAAAAGGAGGGTAATTTTGATATTGTCTCTGGAACTCGCTACAAAGGAAATGGAGGTGTATATGGCTGGGATTTGAAAAGAAAAATAATCAGGTATATACATGTGCTATAATTTCTCCATTAGTGTAACGACTAGAAATATGTTTATAACAAGTATTTGGATTAAATTACCATGCTCCTTGGGATTTGTGGGATCAGAATAATTTAGCTTTCAATAAATATTCCCAGATAGCTCCTTACCTACAGGTTTTTTGTTTTTTTTTTTATGATTAGAGTCTGGGTGTTTTTCATTAAGGAAAAATCAGCATAAACTTTGGAACCTTTGGTAGAAATAGTCTAGTTCAGCAAAAATTATTCTACTGGACCTTCAGTTTTCATTTGCATAAACTATTCATCTATGTTTTTGGACTAAATGGGGTTTTCCACCATGTTTATAGTTTTATCATTTTAAGTAAATAAGACACTTCATGATTTCAACTTTTATTAAGCAAAATAAAGTAGTGGGGCTTTGTAGTTGGACAGACCTGGGTTACAATCCACTTTTTGTCATTTAATTAACAGTGTTGCCTTACATATTTTACTTTTTCTAACCTTCATTTTCCTTATCCTAAAATGGAAAGAAAATCTACCGTTTGATTTTTTTATTTCTGCATAACAAACCATCTTGAAGCTTAGTGGCTTAAAATAAATATTATTCCTCAAAATTCTGTGGATTGGCTGGTGATTGCTGGTTTAACGTGTGTGTGGCAGTTCACGCAGCTTCTTTCACCTTGAAGGTCAGCTGTGCTGGCAGGTCTGAGGTGGCCTCTTTCATTCATCTGGCAGTTGATGCTGGCTGTTGGCTGGGGCATCTCTGTTGTTTTGTGCATGGCCTCTCATCTTCAGAAGGCTAGACCAGCTTCTTTACATGGAAGTCCTAAGGGGAGCATCTAAGAATACAAAGGCAGAAGCTGCAAAGCCTCTCGAATCCTAGGCTGTGGGGCTCACACAGTATCAATTTTTTGGTCAAAGCATCCCCATAATCTTAAGGGATGGGGAAAGAGTCTATCTCTTGATGGGAAGACCCACGGGAATTTTTGGTCATATTTAATCCACCTCAATCTACCTAACTTTTCAGTGTTGTTGGAAGGTAGAGGTATATTCCAATCTGTAAAGGGTATATAATATAACTTAAGAAATTCTTACTCATATTAATATTTTTTATCACCCACTTCATTCGTCTTGAAGATTCCATTAAGTTCATGTCAGTTCTGCTTCTTAACTATGGAATCTCAAGTCATTTAAAACATTTAAGAGTCTTAATCTTGCATGAAATGAAGGGGTTAGATTGGTTTTCAATCCTACTAAACACTGAAATCATGTAGGGAGAAAATTAACCACAACTGCCCCATTAGTTCTCCCTTCTCCCCCATATTAATACATGGCAAATCATCTTTATGCAGACTGACCTATTACCTAGGCGAAAATTCAATCTCTTGGTGCTTATGAGAATCTGAAAAGGAAACTCCTGGTCAAATCCCTGGTCTCTTTTGCTGACTGACGGGCCTTCATAATTCTAAATAATGACTATTGGTAAATTCGAGTTTTATTGTCTGTTTTTGTTCTTACCCAAAGTTTGGAAGGAGGCTTGTAGGTCCCCTGTAACTTTCATTTTCAAAGAATAAGAATCTCTTTTCTGAAAAATGAATGTCAGCTTTCCTTTCACTAAAAATTTCTCTTCATTCTAGAGAATTAACATTTTTGTGAAATGAGTTCTGCATTTTTAAAAGCACTCTGCTCTTGTATATCTTTCTCTTGTTTATAAATTGTGTTTTATAAAGAAAATCTGATTGTTTTATTTGGCAGCCGTGGGGCCAATTTTATAACTCAGATTTTGCTGAGACCAGGAGCATCTGATTTAACAGGAAGTTTCAGGTACGGTGAAAAACTCTACTAACTTCTTTCCTAAATTTCTTGCTTTATAATGGCTATTTTAAAGAAATGCTTTTCATTTTCACCCTGTTTTTGTTTTGGAACACTAAAAAGGCAGACTGAAATTCCTTAATGAAACCTAAACATCTTACGGTGAAATATTGTACTTTATCTTTTAGAAAGTTGAAGGCAGGGCTTAGGTTAATGTGCTTGTTAACAGTATTAAGGCTCAATTCATTTGAAACATTGCTGTTTCTGATAATGTGCTCCAAAGAGCATCACATATTTCAGTAATTTTCTGCATTTTATACGAATACTTAATAGCATTGTCTGCAGAAAAATTGAAAATCTTTAATATTTGGGTAGAGCTTTTTCGGTTACCTTGTTCTCTATATGTTAAAATATATATATTTCCTCCTTTAATTTGATCAAAGCTTTGATCCTTTGGGTTTTTTATGTTTGTTTTTGGGTATATGTTGGGGCTTGGGCTGTTTAATTTTAGATTTGCTCCTATAGATGTGAACTGCGCTGTGTGACCACGCCAAATGACTAAAGATTGCCAGACTTTTTTAAAATCTCAAAGTATAAAGTGCCTGTGCATCTGTTTTAAAGCCCCAAACCTCATGCATAACTTAATAATTGTTACTACATATTTGCTTTTTCCCATTAAATATTGTTCTCGGGTCCTTTGCTTAATGCAAGAAAATCTAGATCCTTAAAATGTCAGAATTCACACACACACACACACACACACACACTCAAATTAGGAGCTGGCTGTGGAAGGTCAAATAAAAAGA
>NW_012153785.1:326077-328748 GCF_000956105.1 Propithecus coquereli
TTTTTTATATATATATATTTTTTTTTAGTTGTCCAGCTAATTTCTTTCTCTTTTTAGTAGGGACGGGGTCTCGCTCTTGCTCAGGCTGGTCTCGAACTCCTGAGCTCAAATGATCCACCACGCCCGGCCACCAGTGAACTTTTTGAAAGGTCAAGATACAGGTAGGGAAGTATGTTTATCCAGGTGGTCATACATATTCTGATTTCTTACAGATTGTACCGAAAAGAAGTTCTACAGAAATTAATAGAAAAATGTGTTTCTAAAGGCTATGTCTTCCAGATGGAGATGATTGTTCGGGCAAGACAGTTGAATTATACTATTGGTGAGGTATGTAACTGATACAAAATAGTATGTTGTATTCCTTGTAAAGAAACAGTAAAGTTTAGACTTTTTGTAATAAAAAGTTTAATGTTCATAACTACTAAGTGCGAGGTCTTGTAGTTGTTTATTTAGCATGTCCATGCACTACAGGGTAAAAATTCAAATCCCTTTCAATTAATACATTTGACTTAGCATGATTTAAAACATTAACAGAAGGCAGCATTCTCTTTTAAATAAGTAAGTTACTGGTACCTTCTCTATCCCAGCCCTTTCTTCTGACCAGTCAGCACTGTGGGCTGGGTCTCTTTGCTGCTTTTCCTCTTGACACAGCCAGCAGCCACCATACTTCCTACCTCACAATCAATGAAAAATCTCTCATGCCCATTTCCTGTGATTAAATGAAAATGGCCAGGAATTAGAGAGTAAGGGGATGGAGGGTGGTCTGCACTATTTAGGCCTGGCTAGTGAGCTCTTAGGAAATCTCTCATTTAACACATTAGGAGCTGGCTGTGGAAGGTCAAATAAAAAGAAAAATGAAGCCTCTGTAGACTAAAAAGTAAATAAATTAGAAAGCAGAACTTGGCATATAAAAGAGAGGGGTCCTTATAACATCCCTTCACTTCCACACTTGAAGGCAGAAGAACCAGCAGAGATCTGATTAAGGTTTCTGGTTGCCATGTAGCAACAATACAAGGAATAGTGGCACTCACAGAATCTCTGTACAGGTGGAGGGGCCAGTGTGGATTTCACGGGCCACAATTTCGGTGGCTTCGAATGAAGACCCAGGGTAGCTCCGTGGGTCGTAGAGGCTGTGAAGAGAAACACAGCAGGGAGAGTAACAGGGTAAGGGTGCCTTGCTGCCTTAGAACTATGTGGGGATGAGTGAAGGGGGTGGGGATGAAAGATGGCCTGGGAGTTGTGGATTTCGGGCAGTGAGCGCAGTGATTGGGCACGTTCTGTACAAATGACGGAGCAGCGAAACACAGACAAAAGTGAGCCTGTTAATTTCCCACTTGTTTTAAATAGTTAAAGCTCATTGTCTTCTCGTAAGAATAGTGGTTTCTTAAACACATGCATTAAAGTTCAGCTTGTCATTAGACAAAGCTCGTTGCTGTTAGATCCCTAGATTTAGGAAGTAGGTACCTTTCACGAAATAAGAAAAGGAATCCCAAAAAAGACTGCAGTCTGACACAAAGCCATTTAATAGCAAAGACCACCTGGATCCTAATCCTATTTATGGGATCATATGGCTTCATATATATAATTTGACTTGATTAGCCATAATTTTAAAGATATTGTGGGGAGGAGAGGGAGGTGGCAGTGAAAAAAGGTACCTTAGAAAATGACTCTTAAAGGGAAATTATTCATAGCCCAATCCCGATTTTAAAGGTAATGCTGAAACATTGTCCTGTCACTATCATAGATCTTCCCACCCCACAATCCCAATCCTTCCTCTCCTATTTAACAGCATATGACATATTATATATTTTTAATTCATTGCTAAAACCTCAAAACATTAAAAAAGTGCCTGAAGCCACCCAGCATGTTGCTCCATAAATACTTGTTACTGAATAAATATTGCTACCATCAGATTCTTCTGTCTTCATACTTATTCCAAACTTAACTTCTTGGGATTCTTATGGAAACTGTGGGTAAAGGAGTACACACAGTAAGCTCCCTCAGGTTCTTGTAAAGGCTGTGCTTGTCTTATACCCACTTAAAAGCCAAAAGTAGGGTAGCTTTAGAAGAAATCTGAGGAAAAAATGCAGGTTCCAGGTGAAACCCTCAGGCAGTGTAGGTCCAGGTGGCCTTAACTTTAAAGCGAACAAAGTTACACCAAACTGCCTTTCCTAACTTTCTCCCAAATAAAGGATAAAAATTGCTGCCTCCCCACCCACTGAGACTGTGATTTTTTTTTTTTTTTTTAACTTCTGTGACTCTTGAAACAGGGAGCTCCCTGCTATTCAGAGTTACTGAAGAAAGTGATTTGGTTCACCCGTAGGACTTCCAGCTCCTCTGTCTTAACTTTGTGAATCTGGTGAGTTCCGTGTTTGGCCTGGTGATCCGCCTGAGGTCAGGCTGCACATTAGCCACTGCACACATGTCTAACTGTGACCTCAGTTGTTGACAGCTGAATCCCACCAAGATTGCCTCTGTGCTGTGATGTCTAGTTCCTGTCTTATCCTAGCTCATCCTACAGGGCCTTAGTTTATCCTAGGAAATTGATTAAGTAAATGTTGGGAATTAGAAACTTATTGTAGTCATTTATGGGGTAATTCCTGGTAATTATAGGGTTCTTTGTCATCTAATATATATTGTTGCTTCATTGTCATCTGTCAACTCAGTTGCT
>NW_012153785.1:329183-359824 GCF_000956105.1 Propithecus coquereli
TTTTTTATATATATATATTTTTTTTTAGTTGTCCAGCTAATTTCTTTCTCTTTTTAGTAGGGACGGGGTCTCGCTCTTGCTCAGGCTGGTCTCGAACTCCTGAGCTCAAATGATCCACCACGCCCGGCCACCAGTGAACTTTTTGAAAGGTCAAGATACAGGTAGGGAAGTATGTTTATCCAGGTGGTCATACATATTCTGATTTCTTACAGATTGTACCGAAAAGAAGTTCTACAGAAATTAATAGAAAAATGTGTTTCTAAAGGCTATGTCTTCCAGATGGAGATGATTGTTCGGGCAAGACAGTTGAATTATACTATTGGTGAGGTATGTAACTGATACAAAATAGTATGTTGTATTCCTTGTAAAGAAACAGTAAAGTTTAGACTTTTTGTAATAAAAAGTTTAATGTTCATAACTACTAAGTGCGAGGTCTTGTAGTTGTTTATTTAGCATGTCCATGCACTACAGGGTAAAAATTCAAATCCCTTTCAATTAATACATTTGACTTAGCATGATTTAAAACATTAACAGAAGGCAGCATTCTCTTTTAAATAAGTAAGTTACTGGTACCTTCTCTATCCCAGCCCTTTCTTCTGACCAGTCAGCACTGTGGGCTGGGTCTCTTTGCTGCTTTTCCTCTTGACACAGCCAGCAGCCACCATACTTCCTACCTCACAATCAATGAAAAATCTCTCATGCCCATTTCCTGTGATTAAATGAAAATGGCCAGGAATTAGAGAGTAAGGGATGGAGGGTGGTCTGCACTATTTAGGCCTGGCTAGTGAGCTCTTAGGAAATCTCTCATTTAACACTAAAACTCTTATTCAGAGCAAGGAAATAGCTTCCCGAGAATGCCATTTCTCTTGTAGAAGTTATAAGATTTTTTAACTTAATGCTAAAACATAATGATAGCTAAATTTGACAAACAACTGAAAAAACTAAGTGAAAGGCCATTTTACTTTTGGAGTGTAATTTTTCTTTGAAATGCAACCTGAAACTTGACTCAACCAACATAATACTGAGGATCAGTGCTTTTTAAACAGTTGTGTAGATTTGGTTCAAATGACCTGTTTTTAGATAATAAAATGCATGTTTAGTTTCAAAGACTTGGAGGTACACATAGTTGTTTTAAGACTCCCCTAATTTTGAACTAACTTGAAGGACTTCTGTTGTGGGACTAATCCTGTTTCTGATGTGTTAGTAATGGTTGTATACCTGCTACGCCTCCTTTCTAATTTTTTTGAAGACTGACTTTAACATATATTTTTTTAACTAGGTTCCAATATCATTTGTGGATCGAGTTTATGGTGAATCCAAGTTGGGAGGAAATGAAATAGTCTCTTTCTTGAAAGGATTATTGACTCTTTTTGCTACTACATAAAAGAAAATTATTTATATTTATGTTCATTTCAATTTAAACGTAAAGCCTAGTTACTGATTTTTATAAAATGTACTCGTAGAGCATAAATCATAAGGTAAGGTAAATTTCATGCAAATCTTTTTTTTTTTTTCCAGAAGAAACTATTTCAAATTAAATAATTTTACAGTTACTGGTTTAATGAATAATGTTCTCAATTTTCATTTAATGTTTTGCTGTATTAAGACCTATAAATAAATGTATATGGGTTTTTTGCATAAAATGTTGCTGTTTTCATTAGAGTATGTGAATGCAGTATTTTTGACATGGGGAATAATTTGAAATATTCCTTACAGCAACTGGATTCATAGTTCTTTATACCTAATGTCAGAAGAGGAATGTCAGTTATATTCATGAAATATATATGGCCATTTCTGTATGAATTGAAAAAATATATACCTCTACCCTTTCCTTAAAAGTGCAATTCAGATTTTCTTAAAGCAGAAAAAAACAATACATCTAGAGCAGACTTCTAGAGTTCTTTTCAGCTGTTGTATTGATGAAGGAAATCTATTTAAAGTATATATTGGAAACTGGAAAACAATTTGGCTGCAGTTGATTGCCTAGCAATTTTTTTTTTCTCTTTTGAGCTATAACTTTTTTCACTTTTGAGCAGTAACTTCTATAGGTAAGAAAAAATATTGATGACATTGTGGCACAAACTTAGCTGCTATTTAATTTTTAAACATCTTATTATATGATTTTTTTTCCTCAAAATATTTGTTTTCGTAGTATTTCAAGACACTCAACAAAGCTCACATCTCTGCTAATATGACAAAAATCTCTTCCCTGTAGCTCATCTCCATTCAGAAAAGTGTTCTGCCAGTTAAAATGCAGGTTAAGTTGTACAATAAAGCCAGGGCAAATATTACGTTTACCTCTAAAGTAGGTATTTCAAAAAAGATCAGTTAATTTCTAACTGTAGTGTAACTTTTGGATCATGCAGTATTCTTTTTTTTTTTTTTTTTTTTTTTTGAGACAGACTCTCACTCTGTTGCCCGGGCTAGAGTGCCGTGGCATTATCCTAGCTCGCAGCAACCTCAAACTCCTCTTGGGCTCAAGCGATCCTCCTGCCTCAGCCTCCTGAGTAGCTGGGACTACAGGCATGCACCACCATGCCCGGCTAATGTTTTCTATTTTTGTAGAGACGGGGTCTCACTCTTGCTCAGGCTGGTCTTGAACTCCTGAGCTCAACCAATCTGTCTGCCTCAGCCTCCCAGAGTGCTAAGATTACAGGCGTGAGCCACTGTGCCTGGCCTCAGTATTCTTTTTAAAATTTGAGTAAGGACATAATTTGAGCAAATAAGATCAACCTGACTTTTCTTTGTAAATAAAAGAAAGAAGTGTCTCTAAGTTATTTAATAATTATATTTAGTGAACAGTATTCCTAATTACATTTTCCTGCCTTAATTTGGCTGCTGAAGAAATTGAAGTCTGATTTATTTGCATTTCTCTCTAGTGGATCCTACCAAAAATGAACACCAGACTATAAAACCTTTGGTGTCATTTTGAACATTAAAACCTCTCCTTCACTCTTGTAGGTGAACCCTAATACACATTCCAATTAGGGCCATTATTATTCTGTTTCCTTTATGTGCAGAGCTGTTCAGCTGGCCCACCAAGGACCTGCCTTCCTTGAGGAAGTGACTTCTCATCATTAATAACTAGAAAATTCATCAGTGCTTGATGTAAAATTACTTTTAAGCTAAGATAATAGAAATGTAATATCCTCAATTTGGGGAAGTTTTTAGAGTTTATACTTTTTAACCTAAACTCAAAGTTAAGTTTTTTTCATCGTCAAGTATATGCAGCAGAATTAAGTAAACAACTCGGAGAACCCAATATAAAGTAAAGGTAGTATTGCCTTCTCCTGTCTCACTAGAGTAGATACCTGTTGCCTTTTTAATCTTTCAGGTCTTAGTCCCACCATCATTATTATAAAACTATCACTATCGGAATTTACAATAAGGAGTATTTGAGCAGTGAAGATTCTTTCACCATTTGGAAGTCATTTAGAAAAGAACCTGGATTATTGAGATGCATTTTTATAGTAAATCTGGTGACTTAAACACTGTAAAATTAACATTTAAGTCTGAATCCAGCATCTCTTTTTGCTTTTAAATGACGCCAAGGGTGAAATCTAGATGGTCTCCCTTTGTATTTGTATTATCACTGTATGAAATCTAAATATATATATGGAAAACTAAACTTAGGAAGAACTTATTTTTCTTCATATTTTTGCCTGTCTTCTGCAATGTGTAATTAGATTCTTCACCTTTAGCTTTCTGAATTGAATGCTTTGCTCCTATCCCATTTCCTACAACTTTTTTCAGCTATTGTTTTCCCTTGAAATACTGACTTGGCTTTAAAGATATATTTTATCACAATTGCAGAAATTAATGGAATACTGTGTTGAACGAGAATGTTTAACTTGCTAACTGAAGTCTTACAACATTGAGCTATATGTAACTGCAATTTATACCACTTGTAGTTCAGTCAGATTCTTTTGGGATGTTAAGTGGATGAAACTATTTTAACATGAAATTTAAAGAAACAGCAAAGGACGGGTGTATTTACAGATCACGTATTAGGAAAACAAGCTTGGTTAATCCTTAACGATTGGCATTTATTACTTTTCAATACATGTAACCGATGACATATTCTCAGGCGCACTCGACTATAAAAGGTGGGTTCAAAAATGTTGAGGGCGTAATGCATTCGTTGGGATTGACCTAAATTCACAATGCAGACTCTGTCCATGTGCTGTCTTATGCTATCTGCTATCCGGATTGTGGGAGCACTGGAAGTTACTGTCGCTAGGACTACAATGCGTGTTTTTTTAAGGATCTTGTGGAGATCCATTGGCAGTATCACTTCTCATCCTTAGGCTTCACCAGTTGGGCGGCTTCAAAACACTAGATTTGCTTTCTTCAGGCCAAAGAGAAGAGTCCATCACTGTGACTTGGGAGAATGTCAAGTCACAGGGCAACGGCGGACCTTCTGCAAAACTCAGCCCCTGTCCACGGAATACCCACCCCACCCGTAAGGGTTCAGAATTACATGGGGTTGTGTCTCCTCTCAAATCCGTGTGTGAAGCACGAGGCCCTCACACCTCATTTAGGGCAGGAGGCGTCAGGGGCGACCGGCCAGGTGTCCCTGCCCCTTCCTGCTGCTGCTGCTCAGCCCGTGACAGCGCCGGCCTCCTAGCACGTGGAGCCGCCCAGGGCTGCCCCGCACACCCCTCCCGCCAGATGTAGTCCAGGCCCAGCTGGGCCCGCGCAGGGATCCCCAGCACGGCCACCTGACTGAGTGCTGGGCGTGCTGCGGCCCGATGCTTCTGCCTCCGCCGCGGGCGCGGCGGCCAGAGGAAGGCGCCCGCCGAGTAGACGGGCCCTGGGAGCGCACTGCGGCCATTATCCGCGGCGCCTCCTAGTGGGTCAATGGCAACTCCTGGTTCTCGCGAGAGCTCCCCCTCAGTGGGGATTATATAATTTTCCTTAGGTGGGGGTGGGGGTGCTGAGGGCACCCTCCCTCAGGAAAAGTTGGGTGTAAGCACAGGTGGGAGTAAGAGAGTTGTCCCTGGGGGGTGTGGGGGAAAGGGGTGCTGTCCCCCACTGCCCCCCCTACTTAGCTGGACAATGAGTCCTCTTATGCTAATGAGGTACTTACGTCACTTCCGCTCTTTCTCGGCCGCCATTTTGGCTAGGGCAGGTTCGGGGACTCGGTCCGAGGCGCTTGTATTGTCTGCTGAGGGGAGACGCGGGATCAGCCCCCTCCCCCGCCCGTTGCCGCCGCCGCCTCAGCCGGCCCGGTCTCCCCTCCGCCGCCCGCCGGGATCCATGAGCTGAACTCCCGCCCCCCCCGTCGCCGCCATCTTGTGCCCCCTCCCCCTCCCGCAGGCAGCGCTAAGGGGGATTTTGGCGTCTCCTCAGACACAGCTCCCTCTCTCGGTCCCTGCTGCTGAGGAGCGAGAGGAGCGCGGCCGCCGCCGCCCGCCTGCCCGCGCCGGTGAAGCCGCCTCTCCCACATCCTCCGTCTCCTCCCTCCGCCCCTCCTTTGTCTGCACCGCTCGACGACGCTACCGCCGCCGCCGCCGCCCGCCGCTCTGCTGCGCCCGCCGCGCCCCCCGGCAGCAGCCGCGGCCGCGGCGCGAGCCGGAGCCCGCCGAGCCAGAGCGCGACGAGGCCCCGGGCGCGCCCTCCCCGCCCTCGCCTCCGCCACCGCCGTGCCGCCGCCATCCTCCCGCCGCCGCTGTCCGGCCCCCGAGCACGCCGGCCCCGCGCGCGCCTCGAGGCCGAGTCAAGGTAAGCCCCGGCGCCGCCGCGCGTGGACCCGCGGCCCTGCCCTGCCTCCCGACCCCCGGTCCGCGCGGCTGCCCGCCCAGCCCGGCGCCCCGAGCGCGGGGCGCATTGTTGTTCGCATCGCCACCCTCCAAAGACACACACGCTCCTTTGCATACTCCGGTGCTGACGGCCCGCCTGTCCCGGCACGGACCGCTACCCGGGCTCTGCTCTGGGGGTCCAGGCGCCTCCTCCTGCAGCCCGACCCCCTTCTCCGCCCCATGTACCCATCGAGGCCAGCAGCCAGCCTGGACACCCCGAGCTTTTGCAGCTAATCGCATCTTCCCTACCCCGCCCCCAGCCAGAACTGAGCTTCTCCCATCCCTGGGACTAATCCCATCCTCCCCCCTCCCCAAGAAGAACCCACAAGCCCCCCACGCATACCCCCATGCCTGGAACGAGCCTTCTGCCAGGTCTGCCCACCCTTAGCTGGGGGAGGGGGGACTGGATTGGGGGGCGGGGAGCGTGCATGGCACGGAGTGAAAGTCTTTGCCTCCCCTGTGCAATCCTTCCTGCCCAACATGCCAGCTTCACTCCTGTCCTGACCCCAGTCCACCACCACCCCCTTTTCTCAATCTCAGCTGCCTGGTCAGCACGACCTTTTAAGAGCATTCTGAGCCCCAACTTTGCAGTAAGGTGCTAGGAGATGGAAATCCAGAAAACTGCAAAAAGATTTTTTTTAGTGCAATGAATGGGGAGCAGTTCTTTAAGCACCCTCTTATTCACCTCTTCTTTCCTCTGGGCTGCCTGCCTGCCTTCCCCTCCCCCCCCAACCTGGATGCCTGTCTGCTGGAAAAGGCGCGATTGCTTCTCTTCCTCTTCTGTCCAAGACCAGACTCTAGGTCTAATATCCTTTTTAGCCACACACACACCCCCCCAACTAAATCGTCTTAATGTTCTTGCATTCACCAATTCCTCTGGACAGTTCTTGACATAACCCCATTTCACAGACAAAGGCATAGGAGGGAAAAAGGAGCAAACTGTTTCCTGTGTTTTCCATTTTAATGCTGTCCATCCCCACACACCCAGTTCCCATCCCTGATGCTTCTTGTGCCTGTATCTTGAACCTTCAAAATGGAAAAAAAATATCTCTTGGATAGCTTGATACAGTTTCTTTATAAATCTGCATTGTTGCTTCTGGTTTATGGCCATGAAGAAAATACCAGCCCCCACCCAAAATGCACCGCAGCCAAGTCGGCTAAAGGCAATGAGTGTTGGAGTCAGTAGGGGGCGCATTCTCTGCACTGGGTAAGGCTGCAGAGGGGGGAAGGGCCCCACAGCTAGAACAGGATGTGCTTCACAGCGCCTTCTACAGACCATGGGAAAATGGGCCCAGCAAGACACACTCGCACTCTTAGTTGGTGAGCTGACAGCAACATGGCGAAGGATTAAGTGAGTCAAGGGCAGTGATTTTATTTCTTTTAAAGAATCCACCCTGCATTTAGAAGTTTTCTCTTTTTACTTTTTCCAAACTGTTGACCCTCAGACAATCCACATATGTTCTTGAATCACCTTGGCACATCCTTGGTTCACAGATTACCTTTCTCTGGAATTCTTCCACCTTAAGCTTTGAATGTGTCACCATTATCTTTCCTAAGTGGTGGTAAAAGGGGATGTTTAAAACCTGAGAGTAATGGGTTTGGGGCATTTCTGATTAACTCCCTTCTTCATAGCCCAAATCTTTCCAACTCTTTGATAGTTAAAAATCATTCTTGAGGGATGCTAGATTTTTGTGGGATAGTAATTTTCATAAGCATGTAGATGGGTGTCATGATTTGCAAAGCCTTGTTGGTAAACATCAAGCTCGTGTTGAGTTCTTCATTGTCAAACTCAACAGTGTTGGTTGTAAAGTTTTGTTTCCTTCCAAATTTGGACTTGTAATTGCTATTCATTACCTCAGTAGCCAACCACCTTTGCAAAAGTGTTGACACCAGTCTTCTGTTAGCACCCGCCTTCTTAGGGTGTGTTGATTTCTATAGATTTTACTCCTCTTGTTATTTCCATAGGTGTGAGATGCACAGTGCGAAACCTAGGCCCCAGCTTTTGCACCATGATGCACAGGGTTGTACTTTTTGTACTGAACTGATAGGTGGCCTAGTGGTTATGCCCTGTACTACCATTTTGAGGATCTGGACTCCGTTTCCTGCCTTGCTCTTTGGACCACATTGTCAATTCACACCGGTGGGTATATTCATTTTGGAGGGTGGGAACTTCAGCAACAGGGAAGCCAGAGACTTCTTCCTCCTTGGTCACTAACAAAGCCTACACTTCCAAAATTTCAGCCTAGCCACATTCCTCAAGGAACTGGTTAGAACTGGTTGTAGTAGTGACTTCTGAACACTTATGAACACAAGAAATGACTTATTACTTGTTTAAGAGAAATTTTTTAAGTTGCTAATATTGTAATAATTTGCATTCTACACCCTTGTATATATAATGTTAAGTGCTCAATTACTGTTATTTTGATGACCCAATCTCAGGAGTTACTAAGCTAAAAACCTTAAAGATCTGGTGAGAACATGCTTTTCCGTGAACTTGTTCTTGCTACCAAAGATTGAGTGGTTCTTAATACTTAAGGATAATTTTAAGACACTGTTACAAGTATCTTATATAGATACACCAAGATAAATTTATGGGGAACTGAGTGGGTATGTTCTTTGATACATAGTTAACCAGTTGGTGCTTAAAGGAGAATTTTTCATTGGATTATCCAATTGCTACCAAGTAACATTTTGGTGGGTGAAAAGGAGCTTGGTGCAAGTATTTCACTAGAGACTCTCTACATTGGTTTTACAATGTTTCAGTAATTACAAGTCAGATATTTAAATGATATTGTTTGTAATTTTAAAATACTGTGTAGTATTTGTTAAATAATTTTGACCTATATTTGGTGTTTGATATAGTTACGTAAATTCTACAAATAAGTAATTTGAAGACAATTTATTTGAGGATATGTTTGAGGTGTAGTTTGTGAGGGTGCTTCCCCCCTGACCCCCGCCCCTCAATTTAGCAAACTGTAAATCAGATACAGTGTTGAATGATGTCCTTACTGGTAATAGCCATTTTCCCCTTAAAGGAAGACTTGCTGTGAGCTTTTAGAAAGCATGTATTCTGCAGAGTTTCAAAGCTTTCCTGGTTTGGACACTCAGGAGGAAAAAAAGGTGAAATGATTGGACTTGAAGATTGGAATTTACATTAGGTAAACTATAAGAATTTGTGAAAGTATAGTAAAAGGCCTCAGTTAACTAAAGTGTGGGAATTGGTTGTTCCATTTAATTGAACTTTAAGTAGAAATTCTTTCTTTAAATTGAGCCTTGTTGAAAAATTTCCTAACACTGCCTTCCTAGGAGCTGCTATAGATTGAATAACCAAACCTTTGATTTTGGTTCTTAGTCCCTGTATAGAAAATATAGGAGATTTGGTTATGAATCTCTTAAAGACCCCGGCCCTGCCAGTCTTGAAAGTCAGTATTTTAAACAGACCCACTGTGAATCTGCTTAAGTTTCTCTTTTTCCTTAAACCAGAGTATAGGAAAAGTTCTAATACTGTTTATATTAAAATAAAACTTCACCTCGTTAAACAGATTGTTTTAGCACCACTTTAAGTAACCAACCAGTGGGCTTTTGTCAAGTGAAAATGGCTTTTTCATTATAACATATACACATACCTTATTTATTATGTATATTTGATTACTAAAAGCATAGGTGTATATGGTTCCACTATGTGAAATTGTTGCTTTCCTAGTAACTAGTTACAAATGTTGAAAGTATCAAAAATAATTGTTAATGTTGTGAAAATTAAAATACTTAGCAGTATGTTAGTTGATTATTTAAGATGATGCTGGCTACAAATTTAATTGGGAAAATTGCAATCTATTAAGTAAGATAGAGCTGTTTTGTTATCAAGGTGAAAGTAGGGATGGATACTTGGTTGGATACAGGAAAAACTTCAGCATTTAAGTGTGTTTTCTTTTGAGAATCATATTAAGTAACAAAATATCATGAGTTGTAATAGACTTTGGCCGATTGATTCCATTAATTGGGGTGTATATGTACGTACACTTACACATAAAATACAATTGGGTTTTTTAGAGTTGAAAATGATTGTCATACTGTTAAATACAAGTAAAATGTCCTAGTATTAGAGATGTAGTTTGGGGACAATACATTTAAGTGTAGGAGAAAACATGCCAAAATTACACTTTATAGATTTTTTATAGCCTATTTAAATCTTAGTCAGATAAACATTTTCGAAATGATATGAAAGAACAAAAAAATTGAATTTTTTATTTTGTAAACTTTTGAGCTAATTCGTGATTTACACCAAAATGCCCATGACTGTTGTGTAGTAAGCTACTTGGACTTTCAGAGGACTTTTACTTTAAAAGAATGTCATAATGTCTGCGATGTGTTACGTGAGGTAAAATACTTTCAGGGAGAGTTTAATTTACATGTCTAAGAGGCATGTACATTAAGAGAAGCATTGCTTCCCTGTGTAAATAATTTAATTATAGTTAGATTCACAGAGCTTGTTATTGGCATCACCTAAACTTAGAGTTTTCCCTCCCTTGGTTTTTGTAAGAGCTTGTGGTATTAACTGTGAAGCAAATGCCGTATCTCGCTGATGCGCATCACTGTCAGTAATACCTTTTATGTTGTTAGTTTGCAAACTTGGTGTTTGAAACTGGTATAAACCAAAGCCCCACACTAATTTTCTTGTTTATACATTGTCACTTTCTCCTTGATCATTGAGACACTTTATAAGATAAGCCATCCATGTTTTGCCCAGCATGCGTGGCCTTTGTGACCTCGTAGTTTTTTGTTCTTGTTTGCCTGATCTTGTTAATTAGAAAGTGAGGGGAGGATGATTATGTTCCTTCAGTCTCTCAGTGTCTTAGTACTCCTTACACCTGGGTTTTGTCATGACCTGCCTTTGCTATTTGCCAGTTCAGGGCTTCCCTTAAGTGAGTATCCATGTTCTGCTTCATTGGAAGGAGAAGGCTCTTCACACGTATTGTCATGCTTCTCAATTGGGAGATACATACATCAACTTGATCATGTGGGGGATATATGTGTACGTGAAGTCACAGGTAAAATGTGAGCCAGTTATGTAAAGTGATGTTTTTGACTGGGGGTGCACATTTTTATTCTAATAAATGAAAAATTCAAAATTCTTAATACTATTTGAGTTCTGGGTTCTCTCATCTCCGTGTATGAATTCACTGTTCTCTACCTTCAGGAGTTCTTTGAGATGTACTCACAGGCTCCTTGTTATTATTGATCCCTAACTTAGTTCCAGGACAGCAGCTAGAGAAATCCTGGAACCTTTCAAGAATTTTGGCAGTGTTCCAGAAATAAAGGCTTGGAAAATAAGAGGAGAACATAGAAGACTTTGGAATAGAAGACTGCTGTGAACATAGACCACAGTTTAAGATTTAAGTTAAAGATTTAACTTGAAAACAGTTGAAAATAAATGTACACATCCTAATACCCTCTCTAGTTAGGGTGTAGATTTGCAGTTGAGTCACTCAGCTGTGGGTTGTTTGTGTTCATGTGTCACTTCTCATGTGATTGTGATGCCTTGAATAAGGATGAGCTGTTTAAGTGTAAAGGCCCCCTTGCTGGCCTTTATGGTATTATAATATTGATGGCTTGATTTGTTAGTTTCAAGCACTTTATAAACTGTTCTCAATTCTCTCAGGACAGTCCTTGTTTCACAAGTAGGGAAATCAAGGCACTACCACAAAGATGAAGTGAGCCACAGAATATGTCTGGGCTGGTTCCCTGTACTGTGCTTGGAACATGGGTCTTCGTGTATAGTGTTCCTATGAGCTGTTTGGCTAATGGGGGTTCGCATGAATGTTTCATAATTTCATAGTGATATTTTGTGCTTATATGTCAGCTTACACTCAAAAATCCCAGTGGGCTTTACAGAAGCTGGCCACACCCCCAGCAGGAGAGTATGGGTGTAAACTGTGTAGGTGGCAGTCGGTTGAAGTAGCATATGTCTGATTAGAATTTACCTATATCACTGCATGAAAGTCTAAAAAGAAACTGCTTGTGGTCCTGTTGCTTTTCCCAGTGTTTTGGTTTAGGGCAGTGTTGTTCTGTCTCTCCTCTGAGCAGTTATTTTTTGCTTAGACAGATAATTGCTGGCTTTTGCCCTTTCTGTCTTTTTCTGAACACTTCATGCTCCATTTAAGAGCTTGTGAAAACCTGTGCTTCACTTGAAAATCTGTAAGGCTCTCCTTTACTGGTAGGAGCTGGTGACTTAATTGAGAACCTTGTGAGTGGTCTCTTGAAACCTGGCATATCTGAAGATAGTTCTGTCTAGTGGAAATACGGTAGAATTTACTAAAATTTTAAATTGGAATTGTAAATTTAAGTCCACAGTTAGAAACCTTTCTCTTGTGAAAGAGGTGAGCTGAGACTGGGAGTGGGAGTGTCCTAATGCAGAGAGTGCTCGGAATCGTGGTTCAGGATCAGTTATAGTTAAAAACAGCAACAAGAAAAATACAAATAAAACTTCTCTGGGGGAAGTGTAAAAATTGAACCATCGAGTGGCAAAACCTGCTATAAGAATGCTTTTGAAAAACTTGCCTTTGGCTAAGCCTTGATCCTGGGAAATGGCTTAGAAAAACTTGAGAACATGGTTTAAATAAATTATTCTGTTATTCAAGAATAGTAAGAAAAATACATTTCCTGTTACTGTGGAAAAATTATTTCTGAGTAGTTTTGATAGAGCATGAAGATTTTATTTTTAGGGGATCAAAATAAGTTTTTGTCTTATGCAAAGACTTGGCATGCTTCTGTAATAATTGGATATATTTGCTTGTCCTCTTAGGCCCACTTGTGGATTATTTTCCTTTTTCACATTTCTCTTAAGCCAGTTTGTCCACTTACACTGACAGCAAGTGGTTCTAAGCCTGTGGAGTCCTTATGTAGGTGCAACAGAGTGCTGGAATCATTCTTTATGCTATGTCCCTGCCTTGCTGCAATATTTAAAAAGAAGAAGATTGCAAGGTGCTCCCCACCTCACACTCCCCCTAAATTTAGATTGGTATGTTATAAGGTGTCTGCCATCTTATTTTCTTTTATAAGCAGTAAGGCATCTTTCCCACTTTGAAATATTATGTGAGCTCTTAAATTGATAAAGGCATGGGGGCCAGACCTCTGATTGCTCAGCTTTCACCTTGTCCCCTAGGCAGTCGTCTTCCCCTCCACCTATACACACATCTTACACTCTTAGGAGTACAGCCTGAAGACAGTTGGTTTCATTGGCGTGCTAGAAAATCTGGTGGTCACAGCTAGACTTTTTGTCTGAAATCTATTAATAATAAGGACTTTAAGGAGCAGGATAAGCAGCAGCACAATAGCAGTTTTCCAGTTGTGGACACTGGTGTTGTAGTCTGAAAATCTTAAAAGACAAGTGACCCACATATTTTTTAAAACATAAAATATGCAAAATCTAGATCACACCTTTACGTTTCTACATAATTATTAATATAAGTCACCTAGGTTTATTTAAGGTAGTTGCAAGTGTTCCGTTGCATAAGCATTTTAAGTGCCACTGAGCTTGTAAAGTTAAGAGTATGCTAACTCTAGCTTATATGACTCACACAGATGTATTTAAAGTATTGTGTAAAAACACTGTATGTAAATATGAATGCACATTATAATGCGTACAGGAACACTATGTTGTTATGGCAACCCCATGTGATTCTTTTTAAAAGGTTATACCCTGATGTGAACTCAGAATTTTCAAAGTGATTATTTCAGTATCTGATCTCTTTTAAAGTAATAGTGATAACTGCTTTAAGCATTAACTTGCACCATCGCATTTAATCCTTCTGACATTTGAACAATGGAATAGTGTCCTTCTGGTTAGAGGTGAAGTAACATGTTTAGGTTCACAAAGCCAGTAAATGGCAGAGCAAGGATTTAAACACAGATACGTCCAGCTCTGGAGTGGATCACCACATCTTACCATCTTTCTTTTTTTTTTGAGACAGAGTCTCACTCTGTTTCCCTGGCTAGAGTGAGTGCCGTGGCGTCAGCCTAGCTCACAGCGACCTCAAACTCCTGGGCTCAAGCGATCCTCCAGCCTCAGCCTCCCGAGTAGCTGGGACTACAGGCATGCGCCACCATGCCCGGCTAATTTTTTTTTATATATATATATTTTTAGTTGTCCAATTAATTTCTTTCTATTTTTAGTAGAGACGGGGTCTCGCTCTTGCTCAGGCTGGTTTCGAACTCCTGAGCTCAAACAATCCGCCCGCCTCGGCCTCCCAGAGAGCTAGGATTACAGGCGTGAGCCACCGCGCCCGGCCTCCCTCTTTCTTTTCTAGCAAAGAAAAGCGTTATTGTGCTGTGTCAACCTACCTCTTGTTGTGGAAGTTTGAAGGTATGAGGTAAAAAATGTTTACATGTGGCTGATAGGTCAGGTAAATTTTTGTCCATGGAGACAATATAGTCTTATTGGAAAACACAAATTTTGATTTAAACTGTAAGCTTCACCTTTGAACCTTTTCTATTGACTATTACTCTAATATCTTATTACTTCATACCTAAGGCAATGGTGGTTTTGTAGACCTTTCAGATTGAGTAGGTTTGGAATAGGTGTAAGCTCTCAGGTAATTCTTATGGTTGGCTAGGTCTGGTGTCTACTCTTCTACTTAATTGGCTTCTTCTAAGACCTTTCTTATGGGACCTGCTGAACACAACCAGATTAATCCTCTTAAAGTGCCATTAGAATCATATGGCTTCTCTGCTTCAACACCTGCAGCACCTCTTCAGGGCCTACCAGACATGGCAGCAGATTCTAGCTTCCTATCCTTTCCAACCCCGTCATTCATTATTACTCAGAAACTTGAAGTAGCAGCCATTCTGATTCTTTGCAGTAGTTCCTAGAACTTGCTTTCGGGCCTCTGGAGTGGTGCCAGAAGTTTTTTTTTTTGCAGTAAATGCAGCTTCTCCACCTAACTTAGTGGCCCCAGCTTAGCAGCTATTTCCGTCCTCTCTGCTGAGAATGACCTCTCCCTCTTGTGAAGCCTCCTAGCATTTAGTTTGTGACACATCACCTTTTTTACTTTAGCTATTTATGGGATATCGTATCTGTAAGCTTTTTCTAGGCAGGGACTCATTTGTTCAGTCTGCATTTATTGAATGCTTACTTACTTTGTGCCAGCCACTGATGTAGGTGTTAGAGTAGGGGGAAAAAACTAAGGAAGGTCCTTTTAATGGAGCTTCTTTGTCTTAATAGTGAGGTGGCACCCTTGTCCTGCTGCTTATTTTAAGGGTGTCTATCAATTGAGATCAGGAAAATTCATCTGCTGAAAGATGATATGTGATGATGGTAATGTACAGGCATAAACACCTCTTTATCAGCTGTATCCCGTTATTCCAGGTCCTATTTTACTAAAGTTCTGAGTTGACCTGTGAGGAGCATTTAAAATAAATTAAAACTTTTAAGCACAATGTGATTATCATTTTGGTGATTGATAATGTGGTGGACCAGGCTATTCATTTACCATTAGATTGTTGGTTTGTTATTACTACACCAACATGAAAGAAAACAAAACTTGCTTAAAGTGCTAAAATTAAATTTTTAATCATTCTGTTACTTTTCACAAGCTTCCTGTTCTAATTTTCCTAGGACTTTGCAGTTCTACTCTTGTAACTAACTGTTTGAAAGAAACTTAAGGTGATTTGACAAAAATTTAGCGTATGGGAATTCTCTGAAGATTTGTTTCTGTACTGCCACATTTTGCAGAATTAAAAAGTTGTTGAACATCTCATTGACATACCCTAGTTGTATTAAAGCTATTCGTTAAGGCAGAATGAATTAGGGCCTTCATTGCCAAAAGTGATATAGTAAACTGTTCCCAGCCTCTTGGAGTGAAGCAGATTTGCTAAGAAATTCAACTCTCTACCAAGATTTTTCTTATGTACTTGAATGTTTTAGGGCTGCCTAGGTTCCATTAATGTATTACCATAGAGTCACTCATTTAATGGTGTCTAAAATGGTGTTTGAAGTTCTATATTACATCTGGGACTTGCTCTAGCAGTGATCCCCAACCTTTTTGGCACCAGGGACTGATTTCATGTAATATAATTTTTCCACAGATGGTGGGGGGTGGGGCGGGGCATGGCCTTGGGATAACTCAAGTGCATTACATTTATTGTGCAGTCAAACCTCTCTGCTAATGATAATCTGTATTTGCAACTGCTCCCCAGCACTAGCATCACCACCTCAGCTCCACCTCAGAACTGCAGGCATTAGATTCTCGTAAGGAGCAAGCAGCCTAGATCCCTGGTCATGCACAGTTCACAGTATGACAATCGAATACTACTGCTGATCTGACAAGAGGCAAAGCTTATGTGGTGATGCAAGTGATGGGGAGCAGTTGTAAATACAGATGAAGCTTCCCTACTCACCTCCTGCTGTGTGGCCCAGTTCCTAACAGGCCACAGACTGGTACTAGCCAAGTCCTGGGGAGAGAGTTGGGGACCTCAGCTCTAGAAGAGCTATCTTGTTTCAAGGAATCTTAACAACTGCTTGATATTCATAGTTTCAAAAGAGAGACTGAACGGTGTTAAATGCCCCTGATTTAGAACCCAGACTATCCTGCTGTTAAAATTACAAGCAGACCTTGTCTGTTTCCATAGTCACTGGTGTTGCCTTAAATTTTCTAGTAGCCACGTTTTCTAGAAAATTTATTTTTAATTGTGGTAAAGTATACATAAACTTTACCATTGTAGTGTACAGTTCTGTGGCATTAAGTACATTCACATTGTTTTGCAACCATCACCACCGTCCATCTTGAGGTTTTGTTTTGTTTTTTTTTTTTTGAGACAAGGTCTTGCTCTGTCACCTTGGGTAAAGTACAATGGCATCATCATACCTCACTGTGACCTCAAACACCTGGGCGCAAACGATCCTATTGCCTCAGCCTGCCAAGTAGCTGACTACGCCACAACACCTGGTTCATTTTCCTATGTTTTAGTAGAGACAGGGTCTCACTCTTGCTCAGGCTCACCTTGAGAATTTTTTTTGTCTTGCATAACTAAAACTTTGTACCCATTAAACAATAACTCCCCATTTCTCCCTCCCCCCAGCCCATGGCAGCTGCCATTCTACTTTCTGTCTCTATGAATTCGACTACTCTATCATACAGTATTTGTCCTTTTGTGACTGGCTTCATTCACTTAACATGTTTTCTAGGTTCATCCATGTTGGAGTGTATATCAGTGCTTCATTCCTTTTCATAGCTGAATCATATCCCATTATGTGGATATACCACATTTTATTTATCCATTCATCAGTTGATGGAGATTTGAATTGTGTCTACTTTTGGGGCATTGTAGATAATACTGCTGAGAACATTCATGTACAAGTTTTTATGGGGGCATATGTTCTCATTTCACAACTGCTTATGTAACAAAAGGAACTTTATTTGGGAAAAGGAACCTGGAGGTAGTTGAGAGCAGACTAGTCTCCTACCAACCCTTCCCTCCAACCAAAAAAAAAAAAAAAAAAAGATCATCAGAGCCTATGCTTTCCCAAGGCACATTCAGAAGAACATGCTTAAAGTATTAACAGTGGGAAGATGATAAAGGAGAAATACAGGATGTATCTGTTTTTTGAAAAGTTGTCATGTTGTTTAAGGATGCCAAGGTTGTGGTTTTCATTTTGCAAGACAATACCATTATGATTTGGATAGAAAGAGATCCTTCAGATGTGACTGTCTTGTGACTATTGGCATCCACGACAATGGTGAGAGTACTTTAAGGCAAGTGTCCTCAGCTGAGAGTTTTTATTGCAGTTCTTCTCTGGATGTGATGGGATCATCTGACTGACCTGAGATATGTACAGATTCTTAATCTCTGTATCACCACTTGAGCTGGTTTGATTGAGCATTTTAACTTCTTAAGGCCATTTAAACCTGGGGTTTTGAAGTTCTGGCACTTTTGCATCTGTGTATATACACATGTACATACATGTTGTTTGTTTTTAATGAATGTCAGAGATCAGAGCTTCATCTGCATGGGTAATGAAAGGAGCACTGCATCCTAGTTCTGGAGTGTGGCCTTGAGACCCAGCTCCCTTATGTACAAGCAATTGCTTCACCTCAGCTGCTAACGTGTAAATGAGAAGAGTTCAGGTTGGGCAACCCCTGGGTTCTTTCCATGATTCAGAGTGCTGCTTTCTCATAACAGATCGCAGTTAATCTTGTGATTTGGAAGAGGAATCTCAATCTTTTGCATGTACTGGACATTTGGTTTTATCATTTTGGAAACAGAATGCTTGTATCCCTTACCATTGAGAAGATGCCAAAAGGCTGGTAATTGTTACTTAGATTCGATCCAAAGTATCCTTTTTTCTCACCAGCTGAACCAGCTAATGCTGAAAAAGGCACCACATGTTTTTTTTAAAAAGATTTTATGTCATATGTGTGAAATGGCTGCCACTAACACAAACGCACTTTTCAGGAGCATTAATTTTAAAAAATCATATCTAGAATTAGAGTATTGTCTCAATTGACCGTCACCTGTGTATGTCACATCCAGAATAATAGTTTATTCAAGGCACCAGGGAGATTGACAACTAGAGCCCATCCATTGGAGAATGGCCTATGAGATCACAGAAGGAATGGTGAAAAGAACTGAGCATGGTTAACTGGGAGAGGGAGGAAACGTCTTAAAAATTTGAAAGGCTGTTATATGACTACGTGAATTAGACTTCTATAGATAAGAGTAAACTTGTAAACAACTGTTCAATGTGGAATGAGCTGCCTGGGCCTGGTGGGATTCTGTACTCTCCCTTAATTGAGGTGATCAGGCAGAGAGATAGTCTCTTAGAGGAGGGTTGTTTGTAGAACGGATTCACACATTGTTTATAGGAAGTGGCAAGAAATACTCCTTTGACTAAACATTTTCATACAAGATGCTGTATTTAGATAAATATATCATTTTTCCTTGCATAAATTTAGTCCCCCCATGAAAAATAGTTACAAAAAATTATAAGGAATTTAATAATTGTGGTTAAAAACTTGAAGAAAAGCAGTGTGTTTTTTGTGTGTGTGTGGAGGCAGTTTTGTATTTGATGTTGTATTGAATTAATTGGGTACCGTTTATTATCAAACTTAGAGAACAGTAAAAGTCCAATGCAGTTAGTAATTAAGAACAGAACAGAAATTGGTTACATTTCCTGCCTGCTGCTTATCTTTACTAAGAGTGTTCTAATATGATTATCCTAATGTTCATTATTCAAAGTTAGCTTTCAGTACAAGTGTGTCATCAATTTGCAAAGCAGTTTTCTCTGTCTAATCCTTCTGTCTTTCTGTAAAAAAAAAAAAACAAAACAACCTTTTTAAGTCTCAACACTACTGCACATTTTCCAGTAAGGAGAAGGAAAGAGGGATCTAAACTTTATTTTCTTACCTCTGTCTTGCTGCACAGTTTTAGCTACTAATCCAGAAGAGCATTCTGCCCCTTGGCTAGTCAGAATTGCCTGTTCTGTGGGATTGGGGATTGGGGAGGAGAGGAAAAGGAGAAAACATCAGAGCTTCTTTTCTGTGAAGACTTGCAGCATCTGGTAGGTCTTTTGCCCAAGCTTATAGGAAAATGGAAGATAAGTTGCATCTGTTCATGGCTGTGTGTTTTAGAAAAAAATTGAGTTGGGGTGATTGCTTCCAGATTGAAGGGTTATTCTAGCAAGGCTTTATAAAGTTCATTTTTTAACATATAAATGTTTTAATAATTGGTTTAATTTAAATGTAGGACTTTGTGATACACTAAAAACAAAGTATCTGTTCACCACTTCAGAGGCAGATCCTAGAATAGTCAGGAAAAATAAGGGCTTATTGGTTATAAAGAGAAACGGTTTTACTGTGACCACAGTTTGACTCAGTGAGTAATGGGTGTTAAATTTGTTGCTGAGGGAAAGATATGAAGGAAAGAAAATGCATAAATACCGGGAATGTTTTTTCTTTCTGCCTAAATAGTTTTTATCTTAATGGGCCTAAATGTTTCCACAGAGACATCACAAGATCTGTTCTTCCAAAAAAAAAAAAAAGTGTTGTCACAGGTAGCAGTGAGGTTAACTGATGCTTTGATTCTGTTCATGAGAATCTTCCTTAAATGCCTGTCCCTCTTAGAAAATTGCCAGCATAACTTAACATTTTTTAGTTAGATCATTGGTTTAAAGAAATTTCAAAAATCTGTCTCTTAAACTCCAGTGGGGGCTATAAGATCTTTACATAAAAATTCTCGCATCAGCATTAATTGGAGTACTTTGTTTTAAGTATTAAGGGTCTGAATTTCTTAGATATTAATTTGGGTTGAGCTTGCCAAAAATGAAATGTGTTACAGTAGCTTGAATGTCTTCCTAATTTTTATTAACTTAGAAAATACAGCTGCCATTTTTGTTCACTAGTAATAGCATCATTTCCAGCCTTTGATTCCATTCCCTGTAAAAGATAATCCTAGAGAGTCTGTATTTTTCTTTACAACTTTTTTTTTTTTTTTTTTGTAGACAGACTTGCTCTGTCACCCCAGGGTAGAGTGCAGTGGAGTCATTATAGCTCACAGCAACCTTGCAACCTCGAACTCCTGGGCTCAAGCGATCCTCCTGCTTCAGCCTCCCAAGTAGCTGGGACTACAGACATGCGCCACCATGCCCAGCTAATTTTTTCTGTTTTTAGTAGAGACTGGATCTCTCTTGCTTAGGCTGATCTTGAACTCCTGACCTCAAGCGATCCTTTGGCCTAGGCCTCCCAGAGTGCTAGGATTACTGGTGTGAGCCACTGCCCAGCCTCTTTACAACTTTAATGTAGAAATGCAGTGTAAAGTTTATGTTCCGATCCTTTAGGTTTACTCCCTGTAACTTCATATTCTGATCAGACTAATTTTATTTGAGAGATTTTCAGTAAACTGAATTCTGCTGTAGCTATCAAACTTCATGCTTTGGTTAATTGCCCACTAGGCCCAGATTCTACATTTCAGTAGACTGCCACTTTGGCATAAATTTGCATCACAGGCTTAGTTTACACTAGTGACTGTTTCAGGGAGATACTTAGGAGCAGGGAATTTTTTCTTCTCCCTTTCAACCTGAGCACCTCCAATTTTTATCTTTTTTGTATTGCACCTAAGATTCCTTTGGAAACAAGGGTTTCACTGCTTTTAAAAGATAAAACGTTTGAAAATCTTTTGTTTAAATTAAGCAGCTTATGTTTAGGTATTACCAGGAAAAAATAACCATCCTTGTGTGGTTCTCAGTGCAGTATTAAAGATGTTTTTTCTTAAAGAGCTTGCAGATTTGCATTCACTAGTATAACTGATACATTAGTTGTCATTCTGGTATGTGTTCAGGTTTTGGTTCCCAAATATTAGAAAGTAGCAGAGTTATACCTGCAGTTGATGGAAAAGTAGGACACATTATCATATTTACTGTAGTATTTTCTGGCATGTTAAATTAACTCCATATACTTTTATTAGGAATTTGGGAAACATCAAATTAGAATGCATATAAAAGTATGAAGATTTATATACTAGAAAATGACATACTAGATCCTCACTTGGAATAGCTTAAAATGTAACCTGGAAAAGTTGGACATAGAGGCTTTTTTTTCCCCTGGCTTGATTATCTGTGCCTTCTCAAAGGTTTATGGTTGGGTTATTTTTTGTTTATCTAAAAAAAGGTCTGTTTGTTTTGGTTTACTTTCATAGCGTAGTAAATGCTTTTCTGCTTTTCTTCTACCTCTAAAAATAAGGACTAAATGTTACCATCCTTGATCTAGTAGCTTTGCAGATGGACTACTGTAGACAAGCCCGACTGATTTCTTGGTGTGCCCAGTCCTGCAGATCTTACCTTCAGCCTGCTAAACTAGTACTCTCATCTATTGGGTTCTCCATCTGCTCGACCCAGAAGAACCTGAGTACAGCCTGTGACTAGATCCAGGACTTTTGGCAGAGTGATTGTTTCATAAATAATTATAATTATGTTTGTCAGTTAGTGACCTCTTTGCTTAAGTAGAGTTTACAGTTATCTGTGTTATATCATCCTTCCCCGGTGTAGGTTCAGCGTGCAAATAGATTATTTCCTCATGAGCCAGGTTCTCTCTGCCTTTGTTTACCCTCTTGGCAGTCGGATTAAAGAAGTGTTTTTGCTTTTGAGGTTGGGAGGGAGAGAGTATCAGATATATATATTATTTATATGGTTTTAATTCCTCTGTAGCCTAGGGCCTAGATGAGTCTCAGATTTTCATTCCAGCCATCTGACTCTTGCTTTCTGAGAAAGCACATGAGTATGAGTTTGGCCTGAATTAGTAAAAAAACTTTGGGCCCTAATCAGTAGATGCGGGTATAATTTGCAAAGATTGATAGGAAGGAGTGTGGCTAATTCAACACTGAATTTAAATCATTCTCAGATATTGAACAATTATGTGTAGTTCATCAGATGGCATATGCTTACCAAAAAGCTACTTTCAGTAATAAATAAAATACTTCCAAATGTTAACTCTATTATTAATAGGTCATTGAGCTTTCCCCCAAGTTGTTTTAGAATTTAGAAAGTGTTTGACTCTTTCCATATAGTGTTTTTGTTTTTACATAGTGAAACCAAGGGCCAAACAATTTTTTTTGGAATAACTACATTTTCTTAGAAACTTATTCTTCCTACTAGACCCAATTCACAAGTATAATAATTATTTTGCATAAAATACCCCATCTTCCCTTTTAATGTTTCACTTCCTCTTCTATGTCCCACTGCCCAAGGGGTCTGCCAAGACTTTAGTTTGCAAGTAACATGAAACAAAGCTTAAGCAGAAATGATAATGTGTTTGCTCATGCATCTGAAAAGGCAGAGGTACAGGTGCTGTCCTTCAAGCACCTCTGGATTGAAGACCTTAAACGATATCAGAGGATATCAGTAGGAGTCTTTATGTCCCTTTGCTTTCTTCATGTGGTGGCAGGTTCTGACCCTCCTTTTCAGCATCACTGTCAGCCCTGTTTGGGGCACATGTCCCACTCTGCTGATCAGTGTCTGCAGAGATGAAATAGCATTGGTCAGCCTGAGTCATGTACACTCAGCTGTAATGGAGGAGGGACCTCCTAATTGACAGCACATCATTTGTGGTGTGGGGTGTGCGGGGTTTCCAAAAGGAGGTTAAATTAAACCCTGCTGAGGGTCTGCTGTGTGTGCTTCAGGCCCAGACTAATAGAAGCAAGGGGGAAGAACTGTCTTATTCATCTCTCTGTGCTAACACAGTGGCTGATAAAGTGTAGGCCTTCCCAGAATGATTGATGAACAATGGTATGGTTCCATTAAATTGGATATTTTCCCCTTTTTGTATGCCATGAGCTGAAAGAATTGGCTGAAAGCAGCTCTCCTTGGTATTAGAATAATGATGCTGATCTGGTAAAAAGAGCCATCCTGATAATCAAGGAGGCTAAAGAGAAAGGATCAACTACCAAGGGGCAAATCTGGGGAGAAGGTAAGCCCAGCTCTAGAACAATTTTTGGCATCGTCCTCCCTAAGAATAAAGATTGTACATATTTTATTTTTAGTTCTCTTTGCTTTCAAAAGTGAGGAAAGAGCCCTTAATCTTGGACAGAGGCAATTTCTTACTTATTCTGTTCCCATCCCTCAGTCGCTTAAGTATAGGCCCCTTGTCCAGATTTCTAATTTAGAGGGGTTTTAAGGGTGAGAAAGGAGGCCTGGAGTGCTTCTTGTAAAGGTTTTTAAATGAGAACCAAATAGATAATATTAATGAACCTCCCTAACCAGCTGTTAATTTGAATTTACATTTCTTAACAGCAAGCTGTAGGCTGAAAGAAAAACAGGGTCCTTGAGTTCTTACCTGTGATAATTCTAGCATTGGCTGGTTGGTAGAGTTTGATAGAGACTTTCTCTCAAGGAATTGTTTGCCTTGAAAAACAGTTTTCTTGAGAAAAGCTCAAGAAGTGTATACAAGAAATGGTAACAGTGGCTGCTTCTGGGCAGGGGAGCTGCATGGCTGGAGGATAGGAGTTGGAGGGAGGCCTCCTTTGCTTATATTCCTGTACTGTGTGTTTGGCTTACCAACTTTTAAAAGGTAATTTAAAGCAAAAAAACCAGAATAATCTTTGTAAATGCTTTCGAGTTTGCTAACACATGTGACAGTGATGTTGAAAAGGAGAGTCAGAACCTGCCACCACGTGTTATTCAAGCTCCAGATAGACAAAATCTTAGAAATGGCCTCTATAAACAAATACATGGAGGGTACCTCCATCTGGTGAAAGGGACAGACTATGGAACTCCCAATATTATTAGAATTCAGAAATCCGCTTATGAAGACAGTTATAGTCTTAACTCAAAACATTCTACATCTTTCAGTGTAAACATTGAAATAGGTTCCTCCTAGTTGCTAAGCATAGAACAAAAAACCATTTTTAGGTACAGCATTTCCCATTAAACAGTGGCACTATTGCGTTTGTCTTTTAAATTCAGTCAAAATAAGTAAACCTGAGACTGACTTTTATGAATTTTAAGTTTCTTACAACTGAACTCCCTAATGAGCATACTCATTTTTTCAGAACTATGGGTGGATCAACTGGGTACCTACCAGGCAGTGAGGTGCTTCATCTGGATGCCTTAAAAGGACTGTGTTAGCTGTGAATAGTCACTTAGGAGAATGGGTTTTCCTTTCCCCCAGCTGCAGTTTGACACCTTTGTATGTTTTCTATGGACTGATGGCCTCAGTGGTGGCTACATTTCCCAGTCTTTGTGTCTGTTTTTTGCCGAGATTGTTGAGCTGCTCATTCAGGAGTCATAAAGACCGGTAATGGCCGGCTTCTGGGCATGTCTCTGCTTCTGAAGTGAAACAAAATTATCTCAGGAAGTTCCCAAAGAACTGAATTTTGGCCCACAGAGAGTTTATGAAACGAATAGAGAAATAAGATGTCTCTTGCCAGACTTGGGTATCTGTGGGCATCCGTTTTGATACCTGGTCTCTTTAGAATTAGCCTGTGCCATTCTTCTGTCTTTGCAAAGTATTTTTCTAGCAGGTGGTTCTCTGAAAGACCTGGTTCGTGAAAATTGTTTGACTAAGCAACTGATAAAGAATTTTCTGATTTTAAGCCACCAGTTTAAAAGATGGTTTTAAAACAATCTTGCCATAAAATGTTCACGAAAAATAATTGACATGGCCTTAAATGCATATTGATTTGTATCAGAAGTGACTTCTAAGTCTGCATTTGGCTTCACAACATGCATGTTATTAGCATGGCCCAGAGAAGGCAGGACACAACATAGTCACCACTTTATAGCCTACAGCAGTTCCATCTTGAATATCATATGGCTGAGGAGTGTTTTTCAATGACATACTTTTCTCTTTTGGCCCCAGTTAAACTTTCATACTTCATGTAGGATCTTTTGAGACTTCTAAGTTCTGATAACATCCAGATTCAGAATTTCTAGGAGTTATTGTTTGATTTGATAGGTTTCACTTTTTTATTTTTCGTAGTTGACATTGATTTTGGATTAGAATATTAAGTGAGGCAGTGTGATTTTTTATTACATTTGGATTAGTTGATTTGCAGCTTACACATGGTACTGGTATTATAGAGTAATAGCCTTTATTAATTAGAAAACCAGATTTGCAGAAATTTTAATTCCTGGTGCTTTAGGTTTTGTTTTTGCTGGTTTTGGTTTTAGAACTACTTTATATCTTACAAAATTGTTTTGGATTTGGATTATTAAATTGATAAATTTTTACCATATAGGTAAATGCTTTTGTAGAAAGCCTTTATGATCACATTGAAAGTTGTACAAATTCTCAACTGCCCACGGTTTACTAATTTTATTTTCTTATTAAACACAAAGCTCTGTTTTTAATGAACTTGGGAAAGTTGAAGTAAATTTCTAACTTAATGTATTAGATCATTTAAATAATTTTTTATTTCCCTTACACACATACAGACTGTTTGTTTTTTAAAAGGATTGCTGGAGGCCAGGAGTTCGATACCAGCCTGAACAACGTAGAGAGATCCCTTTTCTACAAAAGATAAGAAAAATTAGCCAGACATGGTAGCACATGCCTGTAGTCCCAGCCACTCAGGAGCCTGAGGCAGGAGGATCAGTTGAGCTCGGGAGTTAAAGGTTGCAGTGAGCTGTGATCGTGCCACTGCACTTTAGCCTGCGTGACGGTGTAAGACCTGTCTCTATAATTAAAAAAAAAAAAGATTCCCTTCTGAAGTTTGTAATAGTTAACGATGCTGAGTGCCCAGTTTCCCTCCATCTCAGCATTCATTCCATGTTACAAGTGAGTGCTTTTATCCAGATGTGTTGCTGGCTTGAAGGTGGGGGTGGGCAAGTCACACAACCATTAGCATCTTTAGTCTGGGCAGATATACAGAAACTTTTAAAGGACGTTTCATTAAGAATACCATAGCAGTGGGCAGGACAGTTTCCATTCAACAAAAATCTCTCTTCCCTGGCACTCAAAATTGTATGTGGTAATGATGCTGAGGTGGTAAGCATTTTTCTATTTTCAGAGGTTCAACATCATAAGGAGAAAAGTGCTCACACTTGATTTGAAAATAACTGGTTGATTATTTCCCTAATTCTCAACTTTAAGTTCATTGCTGAACTGGTTTTTTAAAGTCTAATCAAAATTGTGCCTGATTGGACTCATAGTCAACAACATAAAATGTCCTGTTTAAAAAACAGAAAAGATCAGAGAGCACTTATTTTGCCTGCTTGCTTTTAAGTATTTAAAATATACTAGATGAGAAGGATTTTGACAATGAATAGAATAAAATACAACATACCAAAAAAAGAAATAAAAATATACTAGATTAAAGGATACCTATGTACCTTTTTTGTAAGATGGGGCCAGGGTTTGTAATCCTTTCATCAGTGGAATTAGTAAATATTACAAGTTGTACGTGTTTTGACTTTGACTTAAATTTTTTTTTCCAATAGAAACTATGTTCCAACTTCCTGTCAACAATCTTGGCAGTTTAAGAAAAGCCCGGAAAACTGTGAAAAAAATACTTAGTGACATTGGGTTGGAATACTGTAAAGAACATATAGAAGTAAGTAGCATGTCATTTTTTAATTTTAACATGACTCAGCTTCTGATCCATTACTTTATGTCAGTGGCCAGGATGGTTAATTCTTAAATGTGATTCTGAATTTTAACCACAACAGTAGCTTCGCCAAAGCATTCTCAATTAGCATAACTTGTTCCCTTCTCCCTGAGATGGGCTTTTTCATCTTTGCATCCTAAAGCAAAAGCAGCTACTATTGAGGACTTAAGCATGTCAGACATTGTACTGGGTGCTTTAAAATTGTCTGCAAATTTAATCCTTAAAACAACCTTAGGGGTATATGGGAATTCTTATTTCCAGTATACAAATGAAGAACAAGTAAAGAAATAGGTCCGACCTCAGAGCCTTCAAGGAAGTGGCAACGTCTGTAGTACTCCAGAGCCTGTTCTCATTCTGATATGCCTGAATGTTCTGGTTGGCCTTCTAATCATTGAGGCATGGTTGTTTGGGTGCTTGTTGTCTTTTTCCTTAGGATTTGAGCATTTCTTGGCCCTTTTGACACATCATAGACTGCTGTCTTCCCCTTGTATAACAGTTTGGACTTTATAAACTATTTTTCAAGCCATTTTATTCTATGAATTTTACAACAGTCCTGTGGGATAGCCAGTGCCATGGTCTCCTCCTTTTCCAGATCTCACTGCTCCAGGTCTTATGGTTAGTTGGTCAAAGCCTCTGGTTGAAAGAAATGTTGAAAGCTGTTATCCTCACTAACCTTTTTGTTCCAGCTGGCTAGGGACCATAGCTACCTTGTTCATCCATTTATCCCCAGCACCTAGCATAGTGCTTGGCACATAATAGGTGCTCAGTAAATGTTTGAATGGGGTTGAAAGTAAAGAAGCAAATTCCTTCATGCACCAGGTTTTCTTTTCCTGAATCCCACTAATAATACAGGGGGATAATGGGGACTGAAGCTTCTCAAAAGTGGGCTTCTCTAGTTATGTTGTCCCCAGTTTGGGATTAGCCCTTCTCCGACCTCACAAGTTCAGGTAAATCTGCCCAGATGAAACCGTCCATTCACTAAGCACTCAGTGGGATCATCTTCACAGAAATAACGCAAATATTAAAGTACCTTTTCTGTCTTACATTTGATTTGTTCTTCCCATTATTTATATGTACTTGGATTTTCACCCTGAAATGTGAACCTCTTAGGAACAAGGGGAATTTACCCTAAGACTTCATATCTTCCTAATCTGGTCAGGGAGGAGGGGGCAGCAGGCCATTACATTTTTACATAAAAGTATAAATTTAGCATCATACTACTTAATTTCTTTGAGTAGCTTTCTTCCTTTTGGGTTCAAAAATCCTGAGTTTTCTTCCCCATCCAATCTCCTGCCCCTCCCTCCCAAAAATCTTTTTTTTCTTGCACAGAACCAAAATACCACATCTGCAGTGCTGCAAGCAAACATTGCTATTTTAGACTCCATTCCAATACTATTAAATATAACTGATGAGTTACAGTACTCTATTGGTATTAGTGTGTGGCTGGATTTTTTACTTAATTAGAACATCCAGCGGTTTCCTTAGAACCCTGGCTGACCATTAAGAGAACGTTTGGTTGATATAAAACGTTCATTGCAGCTTCCGTATGCCTTTTTATCACTCCTAGTTTAGTTCTTGATGGGGTTGGTTTTCCTGTGCCTCTCCCCAACCCCAGTTAAGAGGTAGGATTTATATGTAAGTTTGGGCTACAGTTGAAACCACTATGTTTTTGTAAACTTCTTTCACTGTCTTCTAGGATTTTAAACAATTTGAACCTAACGACTTTTATTTGAAAAACACTACATGGGAGGATGTAGGACTGTGGGACCCTTCACTTACAAAAAACCAGGTAAGTGGCACAGGAGACTTCCCCAAATGGCAGTATCCTTGGCACATTCCCTTTTCAGCTCTAGGCTTTTCATAGTGATTGTGGACAACAGCTTAATGTGGGGAATGTCCAAATTGCATACTTCATATTTTCCTAAGTGATGGGGAAAACTTAGAAGAATTTGTTGTCTTTTTTGTCATTGGACTGAAACTCGAAGTGTAAGAGGAAAAGGAAATTTTGTTACTTAAAAGTTCTGAAGCCCTTCATGTACCAGCATTCCCCCCAAAAGACCTTTGACTCATTTCTAAAATGTTCTGTAACATTCTGTTTATTCAGTTACTTACCATTTTTCTGTGTTGGTGTTGCTGCCCTCGTTTTAGCTAGAGAGAAAAAGGCCAGACTTTTCCATTTAAGCTTCCTCCTTTCTCTGTGTGGATGGCACCCATCCTTTATAGGAGGCCATGGTAGGTGACTCTGTAGGATGGCAGTGACAGAGAGATAAAACTTACTTTTTACAAACTGGCATTAAAAACAGGGCCAGGTGTGGTGGCTCACGCCTGTAATCCCTATGCTTTGGAAGGCCAAAGCGGGAGGATCGCTGGAGGCCAAGAGTTTGAGAGCAGCCTGGGTAACATAGTGAGACCCCGTCTCTACAAAAAATTTAAAAAGAATTAGCTGGGTGTGGTGGCATGTACCTGTAGTCCCAGCTCCTCGCGAGGCTGAGGTAGGAGAATTGCTTGAGCCTAGGAGTTTGAGGCTGCTGTGGAGCTGTGATGGTGCCACTGTCCTCCAGCCTGAGCAACAGAGCAAGACTCTAAATACATAGAGTCACTGGTGCCAACAAGTATCAATAGATGAAAATGTTTTATAGATAGAGGGAGCTGTAGGTGTTTCTTTTTCCACAGGGAGGAGTGATTGTTAATTCGGTTTTACCATTGCCTATTTCAGTAGTGATGGTAATTCTGCGTTAGTGATCTGTTCATCTATTGGCACATATTTGTCAGGAAATTAGTATTCGTACTTTTAAACTCCACTTCAGAAATTTGAGGTGCTTCTTTCTTACTAATACCCAGGGGAAAGGTATTAATCAGCAGTCTTAGAATGTGAAAGCTTTCCAGTGGGGCACATCATTTATTTAATTCACTTTTATGAATCTGAAAGCCTCACAGTCTAAAACTAAAAAGAGTTGAACTTTGAGGAAAAGCAGAGTATTTCATTTTGGTTCAAACCAAAGTAGGTTTCTAGGGAGAAAAGATAGTCTCTTGCCAAGCATATGTTCACTTGTCTTCATCAAAGAACCAACTGCACATGTGTTAACAATCATAGTTGTGAAAATTACTCTTTGATATCAGTATATCCTACAATGTATTACTGGCTTTTAAATACTGTGCACTCCTCACAAGTCTGTAGGACATTTTTATTTAACTTGTTAATTTGAATTAAAGCAGCTGTCACTTCATTAGCTCTTTTGAAGCTGTTCTTGGATGAGAAGGAACAAGGCATATAGAAGAAAGCCAACTTTTCACATCAATAGTTTTTTGATCAGCAATGAAATCTGAATCTACACTATACTTTGATCAGAGAAAAAAATCAATATTTGACTTTTTCTATGAAAATTTTTTATGATGAGGGAAGTATAAAAAAGGTATCTTTAGCTCTATAAAATTGTCAAATTACACTAAACACTCTGGGCCCTAAGTTTTCCTATAGTCATGGATCACACAATGACATTTGGTCAATGACAGACTACATATGTGACAGTGGTCCCATAAGATTATTATGGAGCTGAAAAATTCCTATTGCCTAGTTGTAGCACAACTATTATTTTATTCATCATGGCCCCTAGTCGCATATAATCCACAGCTAATGTTGCCAGAAAGAGGCCACATCAAGTGATTGACCTGGAAACAAAATTAAAAATGATTAAGGACTATGAAGGTGGAAAATCAGTGATGGTTATTCACCAGGCAGACATGTCCCAT
>NW_012153785.1:360329-383776 GCF_000956105.1 Propithecus coquereli
ATCAAGTGATTGACCTGGAAACAAAATTAAAAATGATTAAGGACTATGAAGGTGGAAAATCAGTGATGGTTATTCACCAGGCAGACATGTCCCATTCCACTATAACTATAATCTTGAAGAACAAGAACCCTTTAAAGGATCTGTTTCATTGACGGCAACAAGACTAACAAAAATTCGAGAAGGGCTTATATCAGACGTGGAGAAACTTCTAATGACCTGGATTGAAGACCAGACACAGAAGCATGTGCCTCTCAACACCATGATGATCGCAGCCAAAGCAAAAAGTTTGTTTGCGATGTTGAAAGAGAAGGTTGGACCGTACTATGATGTTGAGTTTACTGCTAGCTCTGGGTGGTTTAAACAATTCAAGAATCATTATTCATTACATAACGTGAAAATGAGTGGTGAGTCTGTGACTGCCAATGTGAAGGCAGCTGAAGAATTTTTGGAACCTCTGGATAAGCTGATTGTGGAGGAAAACTACTTGCCAGAGCAAATTTTCAATATGGAAGAAACCTTCCTATTCTGGAAACAGATGCCTAGAAAGACTTTCATCCATAAGAAGGCCAAATCAGTGCCAAGTTTCCAGGATTTTTGAGGACAGGATAACATTCTTGCTTGGGGGCAATGTTGCAGGCTACAGATTGAAACCCTTTATGAGCTGGCACAGTGAGAACCCCAGGGCCTTCAAGCATATCAGTAAGCACACACTGCCCGTGTACTGCAGGAACAATGAGAAGTCATGGATGACCCAGCTACTCTTCCAAGATGCCCTCCTGAATTGCTATGCCAGCAAAATGCGGAAGTACTGTTTGGAGAATAACATACCTTTCAAGATTTTGCTTTTCAAAATGTTCCTGCATATCCTCCTTTCATTAGTGATCTTCATCCCAGTATCAAAGTAGTGTTTCTCCCTCCAGGCACCACCTCTTTGATCCAGCCAATGGATCAAGGAGTTACAGCATCTTTTAAGGCCTGTGACTTATCTCCAGGCTGTTGCTACAGCTGAGAAAGACACTGAGAAGGCACTGATGCAGTCCTGGAAGGACTACAACATCGGTGACTGCGTCAAGAACTCTGCTTGGGCTCGGGGTGATGGCTGACATCTGGAAGAAGACACTCAGGAGGTTTAGCCATGAGTTCAGAGGATTTGCCAAGGATAAGGAGGTTGCAAAAATGAACAAGGCTGTAGTTGAGATGGCATACAACTTAAACCTGGGTGTGGATGAGGATGGCATCTAGGATCTCCTAGAGGTGGAGGTGGTTGCCGAGGAATTGACTAATGAGGAGTTGTTGGAAGTGGAATAGGAATGCATAGCTGAAGAAGAGGCAAGAGAAAAGGAAACTTCAGGAAAAGAAGAACCCTCAAGAAAATTCACAGTGAAGGGTTTAGCAGAAGCTTTTGCAGACCTCAACAAACCCTTTAAAAGGTTTGAAAACATGGACCGCAACACCAAAAGGTAGAGAATAATGTTCATGGTGCATTATCTCCTAATAAGCAAATCTATGATTTAAAAAACAAACAAACAAAAAAAAAAATCCAGGTAAACTACCATGGATGTATTTATGGGAAAAGTGACATCTTCTCAAGGAGAGCGTCAGGTCCTTCAGGAGGTATTCCAGAAGGCAGCATCGTTGTCATAGGAGGTGATGGCTTCATGCATGTTATTTCCCCTAAAGACCTTACGATGGAGTAAGATGTGAAGGTGGAAGGCTGTGATGATGATCCTGCCCCTGTGTAGGCCTAGGCTAATGTATGTGTTTGTGTCTTAATTTTTCACAAAATAGTTTAAAAAGTAAGAAAAATTTAAAGAGGAAAAAAACTTATAGAACGTATCATATATAAAGATAAAAAAATATTTTTGCACGGTTTTACAATGTATGTGTTTTAAGCTAAGTGTTCTCGTGAGTTAAAAATTGAAATGTTTATAAAGTTATAGTAAGCTAATTATTGAAGAAAAATATTTTATAAATCTAGGGTAGCCTAAATGTACAGTGTTTAGAAGCTATAGTAGCGTACAGTAATGTCCTAGGCTTTCGCATTTACTCACTACACACTCAGACCCACCCAGAGCAACTTCCAGTCCTGCAAGCTCCATTCATGGTAAGTGCCCTACGCAGGTGTGCCATTTTTTTTAAATCTTTCATACCATTTTTTTTACTGTAACTTCACTGTGTTTAGTTGTGTTTAGAGACAGATACCACTGTGCTACCATTGTCTACAGTACAGTCACATATGCTGTTCACATTTGTGGCCTAGGAGTGATGTACCATATAGCCTA
Source organism: Propithecus coquereli (assembly GCF_000956105.1). Lineage (NCBI taxonomy): Eukaryota > Metazoa > Chordata > Mammalia > Primates > Indriidae > Propithecus > Propithecus coquereli. The sequence continues at coordinate 362,612 of NW_012153785.1, forward strand.
GATATCTAGTAAGCTGTACCATCTAGGTTTGTGTAAGCATGCTTTGTAGTGTTCACACAATGACTCACTTAAAAATGCTTTTCTGAGAACATATCCCCGTTGTTAAGGGGCACATGACTGCACATAGTAAATCTGAAGCCTTTGGTAGCTTCCTGATTCCTGAAGCTACCAAATAATTTGTGTAGATTATTCTTATTTATAACTTGTAAAATATTTATCTTCAAGCCCTTTGGTTTGGCTAAAACCAATCAACAAATGTGACTGGTCTTTTTGAAACATTGAGGAAGAATTTAGCATTGAGTTTTTAATTTACACTGTGGGACATAAATAAAAATAATTGCTTTAAGACAGCTTTTTCATTTGAGTTTCTGTATTTTATAAAGTTATTCTACAGAAGAAAAAGACATACTGAAATTAGCACATTATAGATTTTCTGTTCTAAAAATAACATTCTGAGGGGGAAAAACCTAGAACCTGTTACTGCCTATCTGAAGTGGCATTCTGATTCTAGTTTTTGTGTTTTCTTTAGGACTATCGGACAAAACCTTTTTGCTGCAGCGCTTGTCCATTTTCCTCAAAATTTTTCTCTGCCTACAAAAGTCATTTCCGGAATGTCCATAGTGAAGACTTTGAAAATAGGATTCTCCTTAATTGCCCCTACTGTACCTTCAATGCAGACAAAAAGACTTTGGAAACACACATTAAAATATTTCATGCTCCAAACGCCAGCGCACCAAGTAGCAGCCTCAGCACTTTCAAAGATAAAAACAAAAATGATGGCCTTAAACCTAAGCAGGCTGACAGTGTAGAGCAAGCTGTTTATTACTGTAAGAAGTGCACTTACCGAGATCCTCTTTATGAAATAGTTAGGAAGCACATTTACAGGGAACATTTTCAGCATGTGGCAGCACCTTACATAGCAAAGGCAGGAGAAAAATCACTCAATGGGGCAGTCCCTTTAGGCTCAAATGCCCGGGAAGAGAGTAGTATTCACTGCAAGCGATGCCTTTTCATGCCAAAGTCCTATGAAGCTTTGGTACAACATGTCATCGAAGACCATGAACGCATAGGCTATCAAGTCACTGCCATGATTGGGCACACAAATGTGGTGGTTCCCCGATCCAAACCTTTGATGCTAATTGCTCCCAAACCTCAAGAGAAGAAGGGTATGGGACTCCCACCAAGAATTAGTTCCCTTGCTTCTGGAAACGTCCGGTCTTTACCATCACAGCAGATGGTGAATCGACTCTCAATACCAAAGCCTAACTTAAATTCTACAGGAGTCAACATGATGTCCAATGTTCACCTACAGCAGAACAACTATGGGGTCAAATCTGTAGGCCAGGGTTATGGTGTTGGTCAGTCGATGAGACTGAGTCTAGGTGGCAACGCACCAGTTTCCATCCCTCAACAATCTCAGTCTGTGAAGCAGTTACTTCCGAGTGGAAATGGAAGATCTTATGGGCTTGGGTCAGAGCAGAGGTCCCAGGCTCCAGCACGATACTCCCTGCAGTCTGCTAATGCTTCCTCTCTCTCATCAGGCCAGTTAAAATCTCCTTCCCTCTCCCAGTCACAGGCATCCAGAGTGTTAGGTCAGTCCAGTTCTAAACCTCCTGCAGCTGCCACAGGCCCACCCCCAGCCAACACTTCCTCAACTCAAAAGTGGAAAATATGTACCATCTGTAACGAGCTTTTTCCTGAAAATGTTTATAGTGTGCACTTCGAAAAAGAACATAAAGCTGAGAAAGTCCCAGCAGTAGCCAACTACATTATGAAGATACACAATTTTACTAGCAAATGCCTTTACTGTAATCGCTATTTGCCCACAGATACGCTGCTCAACCATATGCTGATTCATGGTCTGTCTTGTCCATATTGCCGTTCAACTTTTAACGATGTGGAAAAGATGGCCGCACACATGCGGATGGTTCACATTGATGAAGAGATGGGACCTAAAACGGATTCCACTTTGAGTTTTGATTTGACATTGCAGCAGGGTAGTCACACTAACATCCATCTCCTGGTGACCACATACAACCTGAGGGATGCCCCAGCTGAATCTGTTGCTTACCATGCCCAAAACAATCCTCCAGTTCCTCCAAAGCCACAGCCAAAAGTTCAGGAAAAGGCCGATATCCCTGTTAAAAGTTCACCTCAAGCTGCAGTGCCCTATAAAAAAGATGTTGGGAAAACCCTTTGCCCTCTTTGCTTTTCAATCCTAAAAGGACCCATATCTGATGCACTTGCACATCACTTACGAGAGAGACACCAGGTTATTCAGACGGTTCATCCAGTTGAGAAAAAGCTCACCTACAAATGCATCCATTGCCTTGGTGTGTACACCAGCAACATGACCGCCTCGACTATCACTCTGCATCTAGTTCACTGCAGGGGTGTTGGAAAGACCCAAAACGGCCAGGATAAGACAAATGCACCCTCTCGGCTTAATCAGTCTCCAGGCCTGGCACCTGTGAAGCGCACTTACGAGCAAATGGACTTTCCCTTACTGAAAAAGCGAAAGTTAGATGACGATAGTGATTCACCCAGCTTCTTTGAAGAGAAGCCTGAAGAACCTGTTGTTTTAGCTTTAGACCCCAAGGGTCATGAAGATGATTCCTATGAAGCCAGGAAAAGCTTTCTAACAAAGTATTTCAACAAACAGCCCTATCCCACCAGGAGAGAAATTGAGAAGTTAGCAGCCAGTTTATGGTTGTGGAAGAGTGACATTGCTTCCCATTTTAGTAACAAAAGGAAGAAGTGTGTCCGCGATTGTGAAAAGTACAAGCCTGGTGTGTTGCTGGGCTTTAACATGAAAGAATTAAATAAAGTCAAGCATGAGATGGATTTTGATGCTGAGTGGCTATTTGAAAATCATGATGAGAAGAATTCCAGAGTTAATGCTAGTAAGACTGCTGACAAAAAGCTCAACCTTGGGAAGGAAGATGATAGTTCTTCAGACAGTTTTGAAAATTTGGAAGAAGACTCCAATGGAAGTGGTAGCCCTTTTGACCCTGTTTTTGAAGTTGAGCCTAAAATCCCTGATGACCCAGAGGAACACGTCCCAAAGGTAACTCCCGAGGATGCTTTAGAATCTGAGGAAAAGCTAGACCAAAAAGAGGAGGATGGTTCAAAGTATGAAACTGTTCATTTGACTGAGGAACCAGCCAAACTAATGCATGATGCTTCTGACAGTGAGGTTGAGCAAGATGATGTTGTTGAGTGGAAAGATGGTGCTTCTCCATCTGAGAGTGGGCCTGGTTCCCAACAAGCATCGGACTTTGAGGACAATACATGTGAAATGAAACCAGGAACCTGGTCTGATGAGTCTTCTCAGAGTGAAGATGCAAGGAGCAGTAAGCCAGCTGCCAAAAAAAAGGCTACCATGCAAAGTGACAGAGAGCAGTTGAAATGGAAGAATAGTTCCTATGGAAAAGTTGAAGGATTTTGGTCCAAGGACCAGTCACAGTGGAAGAATGCATCTGAGAATGATGAGCGCTTATCTAACCCCCAAATTGAGTGGCAGAATAGCACAATTGACAGTGAGGACGGAGAGCAGTTTGACAGCATGACTGATGGTGTAGCCGAGCCGATGCATGGCAGCTTAGCCGGAGTTAAACTGAGCAGCCAGCAGGCGTAAATGCCGGGGTCCCTGGCATTAGAGACATGCTACAGCCTGGAGCTCTGTTCTCCATTCAGTATGACTGCAAAGCTGTCTTCTAACTGGTACTGCCTTGTGAGTACTCGTCAGCAGGCTGTGGCACATGTGGCTGCTGCGGTTCCAGTGGTTATTTCTAAGTCTATGACACATGATTGGCTGATCTTGCTTCAGAACCTTCTCTGACAGACATGGTAACTAAATGTGAAAAACCAATAAGCTGATGGTTTATGAATGCACATGAGGAAAAGCAGAGGTTTATTTTATCTGCCTTTTCAACATTTCTTTGCCTCTGTAAAATGTTTGGTCGGATGTCCTTGAGAAGCGTTACACTGATTCAGATGGTAGTATAGGGCCAACATACAAGCTACCAGTCTAATGTGTATAGTAGACTTTGGGAATATCAATTTTTTTCCATGTATTCATTCTGAATAGTTGAAATGTACATTTGTACAGTCTTTTAGACCTATTCAAGTGATGCTTATGATATTGTTATTGTGTGCCCATCATAGATTTGTTTCTTTTTTTAGTGTTGCCCTTGCTGTGTAATAAACGCTATATCTAGTTTACCTAGCAAAAGCTTGAAACTACGCTAGTAAGGACTTTTGGACAGACTTAGTTTTTGCACATAACCTTGTACAATCTTGCAACAGAGGCCAGCCACATAAGATATATATCTGGACTCTCTTGTATTATAGAATTTTTCTTGTTCTGAAAATCCTTGACATTTCAGCTGTCAAAAACTGGTATTTCAGATCTGTTTTCTGAAATCTTTTAAGGTAAAATCACATGCAAGAACTGACTTTGCAGTTACTAATTTTGACACCTTTTAGATCTGTATAAAAGTGTGTTGTGTTGAAGCAGCAAACCAATGAGTGCTGCCTTTTGGATATTTAGTTTTATCTTTAGTTAACCACCACTCTGGTGTATTCATTTATACCATCTAATATATGACACACTGTTGTAGTATGTATAATTTTGTGATCTTTATTTCCCTTTGTATTCATTTTAAGCATCTAAATAAATTGCTGTATTGTGCTTAATGTAAATATTTGCTTTATTACACATGGCAGTCCTGTGTCCATTATATCTTGTGCCATTTAATGCCATAACTCTCTTTTACCAGAGATGGAAGCCACGGTCACAGAAGAAACTTGTGGAAAACCAAGATCTGCCATTTGCATATAAAGAATGCTTTCTCTCATGGCACCTGTTACAAAATCATTCAGTTTTGTGGGGTTTTTTTTCCTTTTAACTGCAAAAATAAAACATCCTTGGGATTTTTCAGTTCCCCTTTTGTTAAGGAGCACAGCCTGCATATATATGTAAATGTCTCAATGATAAAAGGATGTAAACATAAATTGGCATTAATTTGCAAGCAGAATCTTAATGCCCTGGTGTTTTTTCTTCTAAATGAAGTAAATGTAGTTTTCACTATAATAGGAACAATTGTAGTAAAGAGGCAACTACTGTGCCTCTGTTATAACTCCTTTGACCATCTTGCTATTAAGGGAAACGCATTTGGAAGGCTGTCAAGATAGAAGAAGTTGGTATTTTTACTGTGCATAGATTCCCAAGAGCAAATTGTACTAAAAAGCGGAAAGTTACAGGAGGCAGAATTAGGCCAATATTTTCAGGAATAGTTATAGCAATGATGGGCTGCTCCAGTCCGTGCAGAGGTTAGCCACCTCTGAGGGACATTGGCCTAACTGAAGAACTCCGAAGTGGCTGATTTCCACAACTCCAAAAAAGACTCTTGTTAATGCTGTTGTTACCAGAGAAGAGATTTGATCTACCTCTCCCTCAAATGCTATGCTTTTTAAAAATCTTTAGGGTATTTGGCGATGGCGTGGAGCTATTTTCAATCTGTTGTATAGGTAGATTATAAATTCTACATGCACCAGCCAAAATTTAGGACCGGATATCCCCAAATTAAGATGCTACAGATTACCAAATCAGACATACCGGCTGAATTTAAGCCATCGCACATTTGTTTGGAAATTACTCTGCCTAATTAACGGGAATAGCAGAGCCCGAGTTTCTGAGTTCACATGGAGGACTGAGACTTGTGTAGAATAGCGAGGGGTTTGGGGTCCTGGTTGGACACTGGAGTGGAGACAGGTATGTGTGCTTCCTCACTAAGGTGGGAGAGTGCCTTTTTGGCATTCAGAAAAAAGGGTCTAGTTCCTAAAAGAATTGGAAATAATAAAAGATTCCCAACTGGAAATGTTGCAGAATCCCTAAAAGTGTCTCAATAAAAGCCATTTTAAAAGAATGTTGTTGCTACTGTTTGTTTTTGGAATAATCCAGAGATCATTTAAATCTGTGGCAATCTGCCACCTCCTAATTAGAGAATGCCTATAACTTGTAGGATGAACATTCTGTAGATTTTCATTTTAACAAGGGAAAACCTAATGACTTAATGTAGAGAAATTTTCTTTTTTGCCCTTCAGATTTTCTTGTGACAGTGAGTTCCAGAGTCAGGCCGGCCAGGGCTGTGGTTTCTCATTTCAGCACATAGGAGCACTTTGACAGGCCATCTTTGGTTCCTTGTCGTTGAGCAGTACAGGGGGAACTCTGTCACACAGCTTTGTCCCCTCTTTAAGATCCAAGCAGAAAAGGATCTCCCCCTCTTACCGCCCTGTAGTCGTGTGTGTGTTTGATCCACATGCCTGTCCATGTGTAAAGATGCCCATTTCAGAAGTGAGCAAATTTGTAGACTGGATCTATTAAAGACTGGGGGGCTCCCCTTCTGAAACTCTTCACCAGCAGTGATTAAACCTGCTTCTCACCGGTGAGCGCAGCCATGCAGGCAAGTGGTTCCTCTACCTCGGCTTCAGAATACCAGCACTGAACCCTGGACATGGGGCCCAACAATTATGATCCTATGGCCCTAAAGTTTGAGAGCTACTTAGCTGCCCTGATGGAGAATCTCTTAACAAAATTAAGTAGGGCATAACGAATGTACAGATTTTGCAGAGCCTTATGTCAGGCAATGGTTTTCTTCTGCCCATTGTGAACCCGTCTATCTCCCTGCTGCCTGCAGACTTGCCGCCAGTTGCGCACATGTTTCCACCAAGGTGTCACGCGGGAACATCTCAAACTTAGAAACCTCCAGAAGACTGGAAACTTTAAAAGAGGCTGCTTCCGCCATTCTGAAACGGCATTCCAACATAACCAGTTATCAGGAGATAGTCTAGGCGAAAGCCATCTCAGCTGAGACAAACTCTTGACAGTCAAGTTTGAAAATAAGGCATTTCTCCCAACAAGTAAAGTGGGCTTGAAATTAGATCCAAACTTGCACCAAAGGAAGGTCACCAAAGGTAATTCTTTGGGTCCTGCCACTTGCCCCACTTTAAATAATGACTTGGAACATTCAATATAACAAATGTGGAGCTGAGCTGCAACTTAGGTGGGATTGTGTTTGAAAGGTGAAAGTTGCATATAGTCAAAATCACCCCCTGAAAAGCCTTAAGTCTTGATTTCACAGTGCTCCAATCAAGGGGCAGGGACGTGGGAAGAAAGGGCCCTAGTCATTTCATTTCCAGGACAGAGACAGACGCTCTGGAACACGGGGCAGAATCTTCCACACTACTGAAAGAGTTTGGTCGCAACTCATGAGTGTTTTTCAGAATACAATGTATGTGCGGCTGTAATGCAACCCCCACCCCCACCCAGGACACCATCTGGCCTTAAGGTGTAAGACCATTTAAACCTAAACTGGTTTTTGCAATAAAAATCCTTATTTTACTATTACGTACCTTTTTACTATTACCTTTGTGCCTATGTACCTTATTTTACTATTATACTATGAAGGAAGCACAATGGTACCCTAATAAGCACACTGGGTGTCTTTGGGGAACTGAAGCAGCAGCTGAAAGTAAAAGGCCTTTTCCAATGTACTTGACATGGGCGCTGTACTGGCTGCCATCGAGACTGCGGCAGAATGTGACAGCTGTGTGTGTGTAGCAGCCATCTGCGAGTCTAGGAATCAAAAGTAAAGATCCTGCTTGGAGACGGCGGAGGAGGAGACAGGGCGTGACTTGCTCATTGCCGCTCAGTCGGCCAGCAAACCTGGATCAGCTTCCCCGGGAGAAGCTCAAACAACCCTCTCCTCCAAGGAGGGGCCTCCGGGCAAGGGGCTCAATGACACCTTTCTAGGAGGACGACATTGTTCCTAAAAATACCCAAAGTTCAGGGCACCTCATGAACACACAGCTACTCAACAAGTATTTTCGGAACATCACTGGTGTGTACTTCCTGGGACTGATTGTAGGGCACTAGAATCTTAAAACATTTGAGTCCTCAAAACAGTCCTGCCCAGTCCTTCCTTGCCCTGCCCCTCCCCGCAAAATCCTGTAAAGGGAGTATTAGCTCCAGGTTTCAGGTGCTGGCATGAATTCAGGCTCAGAGAACCTAACTTGTCCCAAGATTTAGCTGGCGAAGGGAAGACGCTGACAAGGACCTGAGTCCACGGCCACTGGTGTTTCCAACCGCACCATGCAGCCTTGGCCTTGAGTAAAGACCAGCCTCGTCAGAAAGGCTTCTGCTCCGAATGGAAAGGTGTGAGCCCGTCTCTAAACCAACACATTGCACCTTCCCGGGCTGAGCGTTTCCCAAACTACACCCGTTCACACTCCCGTCGTCATTTCTGCCGCATCTGCCTAACTGCTTTATGTTCTCAGTACGTTTCAACTCCCCCTTGTAAATAAAGGAAAACTATATCACCATAAAAAAGGAACGCCAGCATAATTTGCCACTTATGAAGATGACCATGAAAGAAAATATAAGACAAAACAAATTAAGTTTCTGCTACCTATTGTGTGCTAAGGGCTATGAGGCTGAGACTTTTCTCTGTTAAAAAGGAAAACCAAAGTGAGATCAAGGATACACTAGCACCAAAACTAGACTCATCCTTGGCCCAAGAAGGTTGAAAGAATCAGATGAGCCTTATGTTGCTGTGACTCCTGTTACCTCTTGCATGCAGGGTGGCCCTGAACCAGGAGTCAAGAGCTGGGCTCCAGTCCCAGCGTGGGCCTGGCCCTAGGTGCCTCTGGGGAAGTCTTTGCTTCCTTTAGCAGTGATTACCTGACTTGCTTTACCCGACCTCGGGCACCTTTTATACTAGTTAGGGCTCTAACTGGCAGGTAACGGGACATCCAGCTGGGACTGGGCTTAATAGAGGGGATTGGGGCAGCTGGCTGTGCCTCGGGAAGGCAAGCTGCTTGGTGACATTGGCAAGGACTCAGGTTCTCTGTCTCTCCACCCTGCCACCCGCAGGGGCACCTTCGTCCTAGTCAGCCACCTGGGAATTTGTAGGATGCCCCCCATTTACCTACCCTGAGAGGAGATTTCCCCTCCTTCAGTGTTGAGCAAGATCTTGGACTCTGAGCCACCCGGACCATTCCTGAACCATCAGATAGCCGACGGGCTTAGTCCGAAGCTATTGGGTAAGTCACTGAGAGCTAGCATTACCCCGATGGGCTTAGGCCAGTGAGGACCCATCTCTGGGGCTGAGGTGGAATCAGTTCAACCCAAACCAGAACCCAGCTCAAAGCCAATTCCATGCTCCACTCAGGCGCAAGAAGGATGTTGAGGACACTACACTCCAAATGAAGCTTTGTGCCATATGCGAACCAGACAGAACGTGCAGTTGCTCCAGCTGAGAAGAGGTAGCAAATCCTTACAACTCTGACTGGTGTTCTTCGAAAGCAGTGATTCCCGGCCCTGGCTGTATATCGAAATCACCTGGGTGCTTTAAAAGCGAGTGAGGCTGAGGTCTCTCCTCCGGAGATTCTGATGTAGTTGGTCTGGGTTGTGGCCCAGCTGAGTCCAAGACTGAGAAGCACTGTTCTATAGAGATGCACAGTGAACGTGGGCTGCCAGCGCGAGCCTTCGCCTGAACAGTATTTCGTACTGTATCTGCTGTAGGCCGTGTCCTGCATGACACCGCTTATTCTAATCCCCCCGTTCAACAAACACCTGCCCATAGCCTAAGAGAACCACCTGTCCCTGCACGCGGGGTTTGCCAAAAACAACTCTACGTGTGTAAATGAATGTCCTGGTGTCTCCTTGATTCACAAGGAGCAACGAGGAGACCATGTCCCTAAACCGATAACCCTTTAATCCTTACTCTCTGCGTAGAGTCACCATTGCAGCAGCAGTAGACCCTTGGGGACACCAACCAAAGAAATGCACAAACCTTGCTCTTCAGGGGCTGCTCCTCCGGGTCTCCTCCTGCTCATCCGCCTCGGGCCTGGCTGCCCCAGAAGAGCGGCGCTGATGAGCGTCTGCACGCTCCATCCCTGTCAGAGCGGCTCCCTAGACGGCCCCATGAGGAAGTCCTCCGGTTGAAGAGGCCGACCTTGGGCACTCAAGGCTGGCTTGGGTCTTCAGGGGAATGGTATGTTCACCCTGACCAAACACACGTGTCCCCTGCAGTCCACTTAACTCCTTCCTCAAACCCAGCCCCAGGGGTAGCCGCCAAAGCACACTCTGCCAGAAGTCCCAGCAAGGCTGCCGAGGCAGGCCCCACCCACTGCCTTCCCCTCTCCCCCGCCCAGCTGCTTGCAGACCTGAAATGCATCAAGCTGACGATTACCTGCGAGGATTCTGGTGGTTTTGAATCTGAAGCAAGTACAGGAGGAGATCCTGTGATAGCTGCCAGAAGTCAGAACTGCTCTGAACTCTTCCAAACCCACAGATGCTTGTGCTGTTGACCACTAGGCAAAGTGGGGTTTTGCTTTAAGATGGGGAGGAAGATTCCCGAGTGCCTGCAACTGCCTGGGTCAAAAAAACACATCTGCAGGGAGTTAGTAAGCCGCAGCCTCTAACCCTCCTCTCTTGAGAACTCCCCTTCTCTTGGTTGGACTTCTCCAAGAAGGAGAATTTTTATCATGAGTGGATGTTGGATTTTGTTAAATACTTTTTTTCTGTATCTATTGAGATGATCATGTGGCTTTTGTCCTTTATTAATATGGTGTGGGACATTGATTGGTTTTTCGGATATTAAACCAAGCTTGCATTCCTGGGAGAAATCTTGCTTGGTCATGATAATCTTTCTATATGATGCTGGATTCAGTTTGCTAATATTTTATTGACTTTGCATCTGTATTCATGAGGGATATTGGTCTGTAGCTATCTTATGATGTCTCACTTGGTATCAGTCACCCCCAAAAGGAGCGCCTTGGATAGCACACATGTCTATAGTAGGACCCCAAGCCCTGCCCCCCTAGCTAGACTGCCAGCTGCTTGAGTTGCAGTGACATCCAGCTGCCATCCTCCACCACATGAAGCTGAGGCCCAGATGCATTTCTTCACACACCCCATATCCTTGGAGTAAATTCTCCATGGTCTTGGGGTCTCTGGTTCTAAGGGTCTCAAATACAAATGCCCACAGGGGCTAGGCAGGTGAAATACATTAGTGATTTGGCTACAAGGAAAGCCTGGAGAGCAGGCCCCCAAAGTGACTTGGCTTTAGCTCATTGTCGCCTTGTGAGAATATGAGCCCTGTGTTTCCCGTGACAGATTTTCCAGTTTTAAAAAAAAAAAAAACAGGAAATCCAGTTCTTCATGTGCACTGACAGTTGCTGACAACTGATTTTAATTGAATTTTTTGAACAGGTAAACACCAAAATATCAAAAAGAAAAAATGGAGTGAAAATGGCCCTTCTTACCCCCAAAAGATATCCACTATTCTCAAATATTTGTTTATCCTTCCAGAGAATTTTAATCCCTTTCTGTTTCACACACAGATGGTAGCATACCATGTACAGTTTTCTGCATTTGGCTTTCATATCTTGGCAACATTTCCACACTAATTCAGAAAGAACTCTTAATCCGTTTTTACAACTTCATAGTATTCCATGGTATGGACAAATTTATCTGTTATGGCTTCTGGACTTTGTATGATTCTCCAATGTTTTTACCTACTTCTTCAATAGATATATATATTTTTTTTTTTGAGACAGAGTCTCGCTCTGTCACCTGGGCTAGAGTGCCGTGGCATCAGCCTCTACCTGGGCTCCTGCAATCCTCCTACCTCAGCCTCCCCAGTAGCTGAGACTATAGGCACATGACACCACGCCCAGCTAATTTTTTCTATTATTAGTACAGACAGGGTCTCACTCTTGCTCAGGCTGGTCTGGAACTGCTGAGCTCAAGCGATCCTCCTGCCTTGGCCTCCCAGAGTGCTAGGATAACTGGCATGAGTCACCTCGCCCAGCCAATAGATTCGTTTTATACATTTAGCTCCTTAATCCATTTGGAATTTTTGGAACTGCTCCGGGTGTGCGGAGTGAGGTATGGCGCTCCCTTTACTCTTTCCCAGACGGCCATCCAGTTGTCTCAACATGAAAACATTTTAAAACAGTTTAGGGCAAACCACACTTTTCTGCCAACCAGATACAGCCCGTGGGCCGCTGTCTTGAAACCTCTTGCTCTGAAAGGCATGAAATTCACTTCCACTGGGAAAGTGGGAAAGGCGGGTGACTGAAGAGCCTTGTCTTGGGAAGATTTGCAGTGACCCTTCTACTGGGCTCCCTGTCCAACAACGGCCACAAAAAGAAAGACGGCCCTTCCCCAGGCTGCAGTCCCCCCCGTGGGGTTAAGGGCCTGCTGACATCGCAGTTAAGGATTTCATTTACTCGACAAGAGACGAGTTGGGCACTTGCTTCAAAGGGGCAGCACGCTAAGTCACCTGGCACAAAGACGGCACCTCCGGAACGGAACCGCTCAAAGGACTGAGATCAGGGGTTCCTGGCAGGGCCGAGTGTCCTGGTCTTCCTTCTCCCCAGGTGTCTCCAAATGTCCCTGGAAGCTCATTATTTGGCATTACGACTCCCAGCAAATATTGAATGGTCACTTCCAGTTCATTCGTCACCTCTTCCCCATAGATGTTCTCACGCAACCTTACCCGTCCTCACTGACTGGGGGAGAAAGATCCCAGGACGGGTGAAACCCGAAGAGAGCTGGTTGGACTTTTAGCAGATCCCACTGTCCGTGACTTCTTCTAACTCTGACATTTAAGGGCAGCCCCTAAGTTACTCGCTGTTGAGGCCCTTGGATGCCGCTGGTCAGCCCTCTCCTTGCCAAACCCAGTCACCACAATAACAGCCCCCCGTTACCAAGTGCCCCTCACCAGACCCCAAGCCCAACACGCACACAGCTCATCTCCTTTCATCCTCCCAACAACCCAGCAGGCAGATGCTGTCATCGCATCTTATTGAGGAGGCTGGGCTCAGAGAGGGTAAGCAACAAGCCCAGGGGCACACGGCAGCTGAGATGTGCAGGAGAGGATGGTGCCACGCAGGCAGGCTGACATCAGAGCCTGTGTGCTCTTAGCCATGGTCCTGTGCGTCTCTATTTTAGGATACTTACTTACATTGCTGTGGTTTAATCTCATGACATTTTCTTCCACCCCCCCCTGGCCCCTGGTTCAGGCCCTGGAAGGAGACAGAAGCCTGGGCGTCTCCAGCAATCAATAGATAAGACTTCCAGAAATTAGTGTCCTCAACTGCTTGTCTAAAAAATTAACTTTCCATCAAATCTATGCCCTCCCTGAGCAGACTGGGGCGTGGCTAGTGTCTACGCTTCCTTCATTAAAACCAGTCCCGATCAATACAGTGCAGCCGTGAGAATTAACGATTCTCAGCTACACACAGCAACAGGGACGCCTCCCACCGGCACGGCCGCAAGCCAGACCCGAGGCGGCACACTGCACGTGCACACTCCGTCCGTCCTTTATCTATACAAGGTGCAGAAACCGGCAACACCGTCCGTGCTGTTGGATGCCAGGAGGCTGGGAGCCCGGCCGGGGGCAGGCACTGACCAGACGGGGCCGAGGGGCTCCGGGGTGCTGACGGCGCCGGTCAGGTGGTTTCTCAGTCTGGGTGAGCGTTAAGCAGATGTGTTCACTTTGTGAAAATTCAGTGAAATATACACTTAGGTGCTCCTTTCTGTAACGTAAATTATACTTCAATAGACGTTTATGACTGTTACCTCAACAGAAAAATGCTGACTCTTCCATAAACAAGGAGTCCACCTATATCTTTGAATTCCAAACACTGTCCTAAGATGGGCACAACCCAACTTCTCTCTGCTTTTCTACTGCTATCTTGCCAGGTTCACTATTTTAGATTTCCTTGAAATTCGAACGCGGATCTGCAGTTGTGTGTGTGCGTGTGTGTGTGTGTGTGTGTGTGTGTGTGCACGCATGTGCGTGTGCGTCTGTGTCTGCTCTTGGCTGCGAGGCTCTGAGAGGAATTCCAGAAATAGCCATTACAGGTTGAAGCCAAAGTGAGGAATGGGGGGTGTTAGGACAACAGCAGGGAACTCATCTGCACGAGAAGAAACGAAGCTAAAACACCTTTGAAGGGGTCCTGGTGACCCCACCCACTTTCTTGCTGGGAATCCGAAGGCCGGGCCTTACAACAAGCAGGTTCCCCATAAGCGAGGAAACATCACTCCCAGTCCCCACGCCCAGACCACAGGCGGGCTCTCACACCTTCATGGGGATGGCCCTCCAGGCCAGGGCACTGGGGTCTCCCACACAGCCACGCCAGCAGCCCTGGAGCCCACCCACCACGGAGGAAGAGCCCTTCCTGGAGAAGGGACGTCCCCGCCACCATCGACCACGGTCACCCTGGCCGCCTCTTCCCCTTTAAAACGCCAGGCAGGCCGACACTGGAGGCCGCGCCACACATGGCTTCCGACTCTTCTCCAAACGCTGTGGCCTCACGTGCGGAGGGGAGGAAATTCAAACACAACGATGCAAACAAAGAAAACCGGGGCCGCTCCGCAGCAGTTCCGCTTTGCAGTCACGGGCGCCGACGGCAGCTCGGGGCTCGACGCTCGGCCTCCCGGTCGTCCACGGGAAAGTGGTCCTCGGTCCTATACAACGTGGGCAGCTCGTACGTCGGGGGCGCCGGCGCGGACGGTTTCTGGAAGGACAAAGACACAGGTGCTCGATCAGCAATTTGGATCCACTTGCTCTGTGACCCAGGAATTCCAGTTCTAGGAGTTCATCCTGTGGGAGAGTCACACATGGGACATGTCACTGCCTGTGACAGCCTAAGCCGGCCACCTGAAGGAACCAAAGCCTCGACGCCAGGCCCTCTCCATGGCGGAACAATCTGCAGGCGTTAAAAAGAGCGCGGCAGATCTGCCTGTTCCGACAGAGAAGGGCTGAGAGAGCGAGTGAGGACGGCGCGGACTCGCGACCAAGGGGACCACGCACCCACCCACACGCGTGCGACAGACGGCTCTGCAGGGCCACCCGAAGAGCCTGGGTGCGGTGGCCGTCACTGGGGATGGAAACTGGTTCTGTTTCGCTGTGTACCCACCGATGATGCCTGAAGTTCGTGCCACGTGCGTGTGCTACTCTTTCGAAAAATAAACTCATTTTAAGAAGCGCTTCCTCACTTCGGGTACAGATTTGTGTTGAAGGAAGGCTGGGGAGGGGGATTTCCCGTTAAGCGTCCCTCCCCAGGCTGGCTGGCAGGACCCCACAGGTTGCTGTGTGTCTCAAGGAAAAACCAGTGTCACCGAGGACCACCTCAAACAGCAGTTCTCAAACTTGGCCATACACGGGACTCTCCCGGGAGCTTTATGAAATATTTATGCCCGGGCCCTCGCCAGAGTCTGACGTCACGGGTCTGGGGTGTGGCCTGGGCAGCAGGGCGTTTCGGAGCCCCCAGGTGATGCTCATGTAGACTCAAGACTGACTCAGTGACTGAACTGCTCTGGGGGGGGTGGGCTGCGAGGCCACTGGGCTGCTGCCCTGGTTGGGGCCCTCAGAGACAGGCAGGCATGTGGGGTCAAGGGGTGCAGGGGAGGGGACCCTCCCACCACCCTCCCTTCCCCGTCCCACAGCTCCCTGGACTGTCCCATCTCCTGGCCACCTCTACCCACTCCAGCTGAGACCCAGTTCCGGCCCAGCCTTCAACTGCAGCCAGAGGTGCCAGGGAAGGATGTGGAGCTCCAGCTGTGGTCGACCACAGCTCCCACTGCCAAGCACCTTCCCTCCCCTGCCCCCCCACCCCAGACTCCACAGCGTGGCCATCGACCCCAGTGCAGAGGGGGAGCCGAGGCTCAGGAGGTGTAGGCCCTGAGCCACGCATCCTCCAAGCACCCGTCCACTCCACCACCATCTCGCCGAGCATCCGTGCCGGGCCGGGCCCTGTCCTGGTGCTGAAGACACAGCCTTGAGCAAGACAATGGCCCCAGCCACCATGGGGCACGCCATTTAGAGGGGGACACAAATGAACCAACAGAAACAATGCTGCCAGGGGATGACAGCTGATGGCGGGAGAGGCCTAGGGAACCCGGAAGAGGCCCCGGCTCATCCTGGAGGGGTCAGGGGGTTCTCTAGCAGCTGAGACATCTAGGACCTCAACAGCCTCAGCAGGAATTGGCCAGGAATTTGGGGAAGTGGGGGCACAGGGGTGATGGGGGTGTGGTGTTCTAGGCTGAGGGAACAGTGTGTGCCAAGTGGGGTGTGGTGGGGGGGCTGGGGGAAGGGAGGCAGCTCTGGCTAGAGCTGCCAGGTCAGAGGGGAGGTGGGGGTGAAGCTGGGAGCCAGGCCCGACCACTTGCACTCTTGGAGGCTGTGCTACCAGCTTGATCCTGAGAGCACCAGGGGCCTCTGAAGCTATTAAGAGGGAGGGTGTGTGTGAGAGAGAGATTAGGCGTGTGTTTCAGCAAGAGCAGAACAGACTACGGAGGAAAGACACACCAGGGAGGCGGCTGTCGCAGGTGTCCCCTAACGGTGAGAGCGGCCAGGCTTACGGGAGGGAGAGGATGGATGCCAACATCTGCGCTCCAAAGCCCCTCACCTGCCACCACACTGAGCCCTCTCTCTGTCAGATGGGAACCATCCAAGGATTTTAAATAAGGCAGAACACACTCGGGTGTCCAGGGACCTCGCATCGACCTGCGTTACCACCTCCACGTCTGGAAAACCAGGATGAGCACATTCACCTCGGCCAAGGGGCAGCCTCGACACAAGGCAAACAGAACATTCTGCCCAGTCGACGCTCCGTCGGCCACTCGTGGCTCAGCCTGCCCGGGTGGAGGGAGGGGGTGACTCAGGAGACGAGACCTATCCCCACCTGCCCCCTCTTCCCCAGCACCTTCCCTGGTGGCCTCCTGTCCCCCGAGTCCCCCTGACGGCACCACAATCAGGACACAACTGGGAGTGGAGCCACAGACACACCTACAGCCAGAGAGGTGTGGCCTGCGGATGACCCAGAATGTTAGAATCTCACCCTCTGTCTCCTGGGAACTGGCCATCGTAGTATCCAGAAAATGCGACATTCAGGTGAACAATGACCGTTCAAAGACTAGACCTCTTATCCTGACACATGACGTGGAGGCCAAATAGCATTTTGTGATCCTGAAAAGATATGTTCCTTCTCCTGACCCTCAGGACCCAGGCAAGTGTCAAGAGGCCAGGCCAGGCCAGAGCAAGTGTCCTGGCCCAGCCAGGTGGCCTCTCCTGGGCCAGCTGGGCCTCATCCTGATCCTTTACTTTTGGAAATGGTTCTATCGACAGGGATGGAGCTTCTGCCTCCTCCCTCAAGGAGACAGATTCCATAAATGGAGGAAAATCAACATAATTGCCAAAGAGGAGTATAAGAGGCCCCAGCAGTTTTGGATGTGATCTTATCTTTAGGCCCCAGGAGATCTAATGCAAGAAACTCCCAATCGTGGCATCCTTCCTGGTGGTAGACGGGAAATGTCATTCTTGCATCCGAAAAGCAGGGACGAGCGGCGGTGCACGGAGAGGCAAGCTCTGCCGCTGTCCGGCCAGATGTCACGATGGATTATTAAAGAGCTGCTTCCTGTGTACTTAGAAAGGAAGTCGATCACTAGGAACCCGCAAGGACACACCACGACCAAGCCACCCTGAACAAGCCTGCTTTCCTTTCTCAAGAGGGTCCGCGCCTGGAGAAGAGGATGAAAGGCTGCAGAGGCTGGCGTGGCCCCATGTCAGCTGGGACCAAGCCCTGCCATTGCAGAGGACACGCGGGAGGGACGCGAGGGACTCGCAGCTGTCTGGAGCTGGGTGGAAGTCAGCCTGGGGGAGGAGGGGTAGGGGGAAGAGGGAAGGGGGGTGCAGGCGTGTCCCCTTCAGCCCAAAACGCAGCCTTGGACAGCGGGTGGGCTCTGTTTCGGCCCGTCCACTTCCTCTTTGGGTTCCGGCGTCTTGACTTTTCTGCGGGGGTCCCTTGTACCCCGCTCCCTATCCCAGCAGCTCCCCGCCACAGCTCAGGGTCCAACGGCAGGCCGGGCCCACCCCAGCAGCACCGCGCCCGCAGGGATTGGTCCAGGGTGAGCATGGGACCCGAGCCGGGCCTATGAGAAGCAGCCGCGAGACCGGGCGAGGGCCCCTTGCGCCACCACACTGGGGGCCACGGAGAATGAAGCCCATGCAGTGGGAAGCAGAGTTGGGAGATGGGGCGAGACAGAGTCCCTGCAATGTCATTCCACCGAGGTTAGAATTACCCGGAGACTTTTTCTGTTCATGAGCCTCGGGATTCTCTTCTTTGCATAAGCCACGTTGGCCAGGGGTGCTGCAACTAAGAGTCCTGCCTAAAACGAGTAACAAACCCACAGTGGCGGCGGCTCGAAGGTGAGTCAGCAGGTGAGGGCTGTGTGAGGCCGCAATGCTGTCAGGGTGCAGACACCCCGCCCAGAGCTGAGCAGGACCCCACCCAGGAGGCCAGGCTCCGATGGCTGGCACACGGGATGCCTCTTCCACACCCACTTTCTCTTGGATTCTCAAGGCAACCTGCCCAGCAAGGGGTCACCCTGAGTCTCAAAGGTCACAGGAGCAAGGGAAGGGTGGAGCTGGGGCCCACTCAGGCCTCCAACCCCAGCCCCAACCCACGGCTCCACAGGGCTCCCTGGGGACAGAGCAGCAGACCCAAACGCTAAGGGCCTCGCCTACAGTTTTCACTCTTGAGGATCTCAGAGGGGACTGCAGAGCTCTCCACCTCCCATCACTAGACCTCCAGCTGGTCAGGAGAGTCCCCTCGGGCTAAGCCAGGTGAGCAAGGAGTATCCAACTCTGCTGGCTCCAGCTCCCCACCCCCACCCCGGCCTGCAGGCAGGAATGTTCACTGCTCTGGGATAGGATAGGTCAAGACTCAGAAACCTGACACCACTGGTCCAGGGCTCTGCCACGTGCTCCTCTCCAGCCCCAAGCCCCGCCTGCCATCCTCCGCCTCGGGGACCGCTGGGGCACCAGGCCTGGCTGCTCTCCGGCTCTACCCACACACCCTCTTCTCCCCACTTCCACCCTGGACACCTGAGTTCCCAAACCCTCAGCCCACAGGCCAGACACACGTGTGCTTGGTCTGCTTCATGATTTTGTAAAAATGGAATTAACCGCAAACACGTAGAAATCAGATTTCCCGTGAAAACCAGACTGCTGGTTTCTCTTGGAAAATGGGATCATCTGGCAGCTCTGGGCCCGCAGTCCCTAGTGGCCCAAGCTGGCTGAGTGGAGGAGCAGTGGCCCCTGAGACCCTTTACCATTCCTGTGACCTGCTTCTTCTGGCAGATGCCCCAGAGTTGGCCCCCCTACATTCTGCACCACCAAGCAGCTCCGTTTCTGACGAAGAACCAAAATGGCTGTCACAGCACGTGACAAGGTGGATCCTCGGGCCCCGGCTGGGCTCAGTCTCTCTTCTGAACCCCCCACTCAGGTCACTGTCTGCTCTAAAGCCAGCCACCTCCTCAGGGTCTTTGCTTGCCCTGGGCCACCCTCCCACACCTGTTTCTAGAAGCTCCATAGCTCCTCTTAAGTCCTAGTCCATCCTTGTGTCTCCCTCTTGGGATGCCCTAATTGCACATCCCTGACTGCTTTCTGCCCGGGCCAGGGTCAGCAAACCTTTTCTGTAAAGAGCCAAACAGTAAATATTTTAGGTTTTCCAAGCCAGACAGTCTCTGTTGTAACCACTCAACTCTGTCTTTGTAGCGCAAAAGCAGCCACAGACAATATGCAAACAAAAAGCATGGCTGTGTTCCAATAAAACTTTATTTACAAAAACAGTGGCAGGCCAGATTTGGCCCCCGGACCGTGGTTTTCCTCTGAACTAAATCTGTCCTCCCAAATAGAACAGGGATGACAAACCCTTCCCTGTATCTTCCATATGAGTGCACACCAAGTGGCAGGCCACCAGACATGGGGTGCCAGATGCAGGGCCGGGCCTGCCTTGCGGTTTGTTGTCGGGCCTGAGTTGTATGTGGTTGGCTGGCTTGGGTAATCACTGCAGCCCTGGTCTGTCCTGGCTCACCCACAACAGGCAGGAGGCACAGCATCCTCCACCCCAAAGGGAGAAGCAGATCACACTATAGCCCTCCTCATAGCCAAGATCTGAGGTTCTACAGGGTCAGCCCCAGTCCCCACAGGGCCTGGGCCAACCCTTGGGAGGCTGAGCCCAGGCTGACCATGTATAGGAGCTCAGGTGCCAACTGCCTGCCCTCATCCCCCAGGTCACCAGGCACCTCCAGTGCCAGGGACCTTGGGAGAAGCCAATCCCGCTGTGAAAATGATCATACCTACTATGCGCCAGGTTACACTATCTCTAACCCTCACAGCACTCCTTTAAGGTAGGGGTTTCTCATCCTCCCAAGCCTTACTTTCCTCCTCTGCAAAATGGGAGAATACCACCAAACTCACTGAGTCCTGCCTGGAGCACAGCAGTGATGCTGGAGGTACTGCAGCCACCTTGGGACCATGAGGACAAAAGCCACACACTAAGGATGGCGGAGCATCAGCCAGGAGCAGCTTGGGTCCCTGATTACTTCCTTGAGAAGCCCCACTGACTCAACTGGCCACCTTGGGACTTCTTGTCACGTAAGGAAAACACACACACTGTACTTGGTTGAACCACATTAGTCAGGTTTCTGTTATCTGGCCAGACACACTCTGACTGATACATGCTACTGTCATTCTCATTACCCCTCCGTTTAATAGTGAGTCACCCAAGGCCACCCAGAGTAAATGGACAGAGCCAGGACTCAAGCCTTGGTTGTTTCGATGATGAGTGGAAGGGTCTCCAAAAGTCAGACCTGCTCAATGCAAAAGCAAGCAGACAGGGGAGGAGATAAAAATCCAAAATCATTCCAAAAAATACAAAAGAATTCCAAATAAGTTTACAGTATTCCTCCCTCCAGGAGCTGGAGCTTAACTGCCCCCCACCCCGCCGACCTTGAGCGGTGGCTGCACTTAGTGATTTGCTTCCAAGAGCAGAGAACGGAAGGGGGACGTAATTGTACAGTGGAGAAACCTGGCAAACCTGCCGCAGCCAGGTGGTGGCGTTCAGCGTGCTCAGGGGGAAGTCATGCCGAAGTACACGCCTCGCTACGATGGGATGAGAAGGGCACCTCACGGTCTTCCAACCAAAAACCCATGGGTCCAATCTAACCACGAAAAAAACATCAGACAAGCCCGAATTAAAGGATATAGGCCGGGCCCAGTGGCTCACACCTGTAATCCCAGC
>NW_012153785.1:383826-397441 GCF_000956105.1 Propithecus coquereli
GGGGGACGTAATTGTACAGTGGAGAAACCTGGCAAACCTGCCGCAGCCAGGTGGTGGCGTTCAGCGTGCTTAGGGGGAAGTCATGCCGAAGTACACGCCTCGCTACGATGGGATGAGAAGGGCACCTCACGGTCTTCCAACCAAAAACCCATGGGTCCAATCTAACCACAAAAAAAAACATCAGACAAGCCCGAATTAAAGGATATAGGCCAGGCCCAGTGGCTCACACCTGTAATCCCAGCACTTTGGGAGGCTGAGGCAGGAGGCTCACTTGAGGCCAGGAGTTTGAGACCAGCCTGGGGAACATAGGGAGACCGCATGGCTACAAATATTTATTAAATTAGGTGGGTGGTGGCATGCGCCTGTAGTCCCAGCTACTCAGGAGGCTGAGGCAGGAGGATCACTTGAGCCCAGGAGTTCAAGGCTATAGCGAGCTATGATCAAACCACTGCACTCCAGCATGGATGACAGAGTGAGACCCTATCTCTAAAAAAAAAAAAATTAAAAAGAAAAGGATATTGTTCAAAATACTTAACCAATATTCCTCAAAACTGCCAAGATCATCATAAACAAGGAAAGTCTGAGAAACTGACATAAACTAGAGGTGGCAAAGGAGACATGATGACTAAATAGAATACGGTATCCTGGATGCGATCCTGGACCAGAAAAGGACATTGGCGAAGTCCGAGTAAACCGCGGCGTTTGGTCCATAGTGACGTGTCAGCGTCGGTTCGCGAGCTGTGACTGCGCACCCCCGTAGCACATTAACAACACGAGAAACTGGGCGAGGGGCATACGGGGATTCTCTGAGCTATCACAGCAACTTTGCTCTAATTCTAAAATTTAAAAAATTATTTAAAAAACAAAACAGGCCTGTCTAACTCCACACACGAAGCCATAGCCTCTCTCAATTCACCCACAATGACCACAGCTCCACCAGCCCACGATGGGTCCCGCAGGTTCACGGCACGTTCGTCCTTACGACTGCTGAGCTAGCTGAGTACTCTGATCCCATTTTGCAGAAGAGGAAAGGAACTTGGCCACAATCACCCGGCTTGGAATTGGCAGCACTGGGGTTCCACTCGCAGCCTGCCCGGCTCCAGCACGGAGCCAGGACACAGGTCCCCAGAGCTTCCAGTCAGGACCCAGGACATCCCTTCAGCATCTGCTTCCCAACCTCAGGACCCCCAGCAGTGCCAGCTGGTGATCTTTGGTCAGCATCTGGCTTGGGGACAAATTTACAAACGAGTTGGCTGCCAACACTGAAGAACTGGGAAGTGAAAACAAATACTGAGGGCCTATCTCTCTTGAAAAGCTGAGCTGTCTGGCCACGGTGCGTCTGTGTTCCTGCAGGCGCCGTGAGCTGGCCCCGTTAGACAGGGCGTGTGCTGCCCAGCTTGCCACCGTCCCGCCTGGCGACACTCAGGAAAGTCTCTGCAGGGTCGTCGAGGGCGCGGGATGGGGAAGGCCTTCGCTTCCAGCCCCGGGCCCCAGGGCATGGGGACTGCTGAGTCGGGGCCACCAGTGAGGCCAGCACCTGTTGCCTTTCCCCTGCTGTGTCCTCTAGTGCTCACAAGAGCCATGAGACAGGCACTGTGGCAACGTCCACTCCATAGACGAGAAAGCAGGCCCAGGGAGGACAACGCCAGGTCGTGTGCCCAGGGTCACAGCTGGTCAGACGCTGAGCGGGGATTTAATCCAGGCTCTTGTCAGTTCCTGGCACCAGCCCCTGCCATGGCCAGCCCAGGGGCCTTCCCCCTTGGCTCCTGGCCTCCCCTCTGTCCTGGCTCAGGGCTTTCTGTACCTCAGGTCACGCTTGGCTGTCCTGCCTGCAACGTCTGCTCCAGGGCCTGGAGTCTTCCAGAGTGCTCTGACAGCTGTGAGCAGAATCCCTCCCATCTCTCCGTGAGCAGCCCCTGCGTGTCCGCTCCTGCCCGCGGGGTTGGGCTGGCCGGACTCAGCCCGCAGAGCTCGCCCGGCCCTTCCCGTCAGGAGCTTGCTGCCCAGCCCGGCCCCAGCACCAGCCTCTGCCGGTCCAGTGACCACAGCAGCTGGTGGGAGTGGGAGGCCACTGGGGGCCTAGGGACAGCAGCGCAGGGCTGAGGGCTCCTAGAGTGGGCTGCCAGTGCCCAGAGTGACCCTAGCAGCAGGGATAAGCTGGTGCAATCTCATTAAGGTGATGCTGACCTAGGCGGCAGCTTTGGAAGGTTCCTGGATCCCCGTAGATTCTGCTTTTAGCCGGAGGAAAAGCGTTAACGTGGAAACCAGCAGAGGAGCCCCTACAAGTTCTGCTGAGACACTGGCTACTAAATCCAAACTCACACACAGGGACAGCTAGATGGGGGAGGTGGTGTCATGGCACCCTCCAGAACCAGGTCTCCCTGGGGGCACCAGCTCCTGACCCAGAGTCTGATCTCTCCAACCTCGGCCAGCAGACACGGTGTCTGTGCCAGGTCCCTTCCTCCCCTGCCCATCCCCCTCCCGCGTTCCTGGAGCCCTGACCCCTCCTTCAGTTAATGGTCGGTGCCGGAGTCATCCTCTCCGCGCCTGGGCCACTACGCCCCGCTCACTGCCAACCCCACCCCCACAGGTCAAAGCAATAATCTACAAGCACGGTCTGTTGCTGGGCTGCCACTGTGCCTTAGGGGCAGCACTGCACCCTTCTCTCTTGTCATTCGGGACTCCTGGAAAGCCCTGGTCCAGACCCTCCACCCAGGGCCAAGGCCTGGGCCTCCACAGGTGCCAGCCCTCCGCGGCTGCAGCGAGAGCAAGGATGAGGAACAGAGATCCCGAGCACGCACCACCGCGTCTCCCTGACGCCTCAGCCCGTCAGCCCCTCACCGCTGCGGGGTCTGGTCTGCGGGTTTGCTGCTGTGCCCTGCGCCCAGGACAGCACCTGCCGCGAGGGGGATGCCTGGGCAGCCGATCCATCCGGGCTTAGTCCTCCAACCTCGCGCGCCTCCCCATCCCTGGGCGACTTTGTCCAGCCTCACAGTGAGATCCTAGTGGCGCCGGCCCTGACTCCACGCCCAGGTCTCCAACTGCCGCCCACCTCCCCAGCGAGTCCCGGGGGCTCTACCTGCAAATGCATCCAGCCTCTCAATTCACAGAGCAACCCGCCTGATCTCCAGGGAACTGTCCTGAGCGAACCCAGCCAGTCCCCTAAGGTTACGGACCGTGTGATCCCATCCACAGAACAGCGTTGAAACGGCACAATGTCAGAAACGGAGGGCAGAGCAGCCGGGGCTGGGCAGGCGGTGGAGGCAGGAAAGCTGAGGTGGTTATAAAAGTGACACAGGGGTCCTTGTGGCACTGGGACCTCGCAGTCTCCTGGCTGTGGTGGTGGCCACATGAGCCTGAATAAAGTTGTGCGGGACGGGTACGATCTTGGCCAGGCGCACGCCTGTAACCCCAGCACTTTGGGAGGCCGAGGCGGGAAGCCTGCTGGAGCCCAGGAGTTTGAGGCTGCAGTGAGCTATGATTGTGCCACTGCACGCCTGTCTCAAAAAAAAAACGAAAAAAAAATAAATAAATAAAAGCATACAGGAGGATGTGCATCGGTTACATGCAAACACTACACCACTGATATCAGGACTTAAGCATCCGTGGATTTTGGTGTCTACGAGGGGTCCTAGAACCAGTCCCCAGGGATACCAGGGACAGACGTATTAACGTGAATGAATGAATGAAGGTGGCGGAGTGAAGATGTGGCAGCGAAGCAGGTAAGCCTGGCCCCAGGCTGGGGTCTTACATGTGGCAGCTTCTGGAGTAGCCAAGGACACATAAGAGGTGAGCTTAGGGGAGGGGAGGGGCAGCCTCCAGGTGGCAACACGGGACATGGGCTCCCATCTCAGGAGCCCAAGGGACAGAGGGAAAGACGACAGACAATACCCTGCAGGCTGAGCTGCGCACCCTCACCCCTACCGCCGACACTCTCAAAAGGACCAGAAATGGGGGACCTGGGTGGGGGTTAACTCCCTTCTGGGGGCCCAGAGCTCAAGCCTTATGAGCCTCCTGCCACCTGCCCACTCCCTCCAGGTGGCTCAGGCTGCTCCTGGGAATGAGGGTGGAGTGAAGACAGGGGTCACAGAGGACCTCGGATTTGCACTTTGACATTCCCTCCAACACCCCAACAGAGCAGCCAGCATTGAGAACAGGGTCCCTTCATCCAGCACAGCAAACTGTATCCTATTTCCAAATCTCTCTGATGGCAGGGACCCCCCCGCCCTTTCTAGCTGTGTGACCTTGGCAAAGTTACTAACCTCTCTGTGCCTCCATTTTCTGATCTGGAATTCAGGGCTAATGATAGCTCTACCGCATAGAGTGTTATGCCCACATAACCACATAGTGCTTAGAAAACGGTGCTCAATGAATTACTGGCTAATTTCATTATAATTACTGCCCCCGAATTCATATTCTTTTTTAATGCCATCATTAGCTTGTGAACAGCCCAAGTGTACAATTTTAGAATGTTGCATTTTTAATTTCAAAACTTGAACGTTTAAGCTAAATCACAACGTGACAGCCAGTTCTGGTGCTGCTTCAATTTTTAATTTACAAGGAGCCTCAAAAATTGTAAGTGCCAGGACATCTCCCCGCCACTGAGAGACATGGCTCATCCATCAGTCGGGGGCCTGGCTCACAGCAGGCACCTAATAAATGCCTGCTGGCCAGACAGCCGGAGGTCACAGGAGCCACACACCAGGCATGGAGATGCTGGCAGCCCCTCGGCCTGAGATTTCCTATTTTTCTTAAAGCACCGACTGATCCACAGCTGTTACCCGAGCCCCTCCTTCACCCTCCCCCAAAGCTGAGGGGGCGCTGCCCAAGGCCTCTACAGCCAGGTCCCCTCACGACCAGCATCTCCTGGGATGCATCCTTGGGCCGGACCTCTGCTGAGGAGCCACATCCCTGAGCCACCGCCTTGGCCGGGGCCGGCCATGGTCTGGAGTGAGCCACGGTCCTGGTCCAGGTGGACGGCAGCTCAGGGGAGAGCGGGCTGCCCCGTTCAACTCCCGCTGACGGGACCCTCGGTGGCCCCGCTGCTGCCGTGGGGGAAAAACAGGTGGTGGGGGGGAGAGGTCTATAAACACCAGCTTCAGAACCGGCTTTGGAGGCCTCGAAGATGTCAGAGACAAAGAGGTGGGCGTGGAATGATCCATCCCTCAAAAGGGAGCTGTCCACAAACCAGTCCCGGCTGCCCACCCTCACTGTGCACCTGCTATGTGCTAGCGCCGTGCCAAGGGCCATGGGTGAGTCCCTGGGGGCAGCACGGAGCTCAGGACCGCGGGCTCTCAGGCCAGGCAGCTGACGGCGGGCAAGCGGCTCCACCTCTGGCTGCCTCAGTTACTCCTCTGTGAGATGGGGCCAATGATAGCAACCCGCCTGCTGCAGCAGGAGCGAAGCCAATGAGCAACGGGGTCAGCCCAGAGCACTGGGCGGCTGCCGCGTGTAAGCGCTGAATAGGGCCACTCTCTCAATGCGTCTCGGCACCTAGAACAGTGCTCACGTCAGAGTAGGTGCTTGACATAAGAAGAGTGAATCGCGCGCTTTCAGATCCTCAGCCTGATCCCAGGAAGCTGGGGGACTGCTACCCCGCGTCAAGAGGGGGACGTCGAGACCCTGTCCCAAAGCCATGGAGACAGCGCAGTACAAACCCAGGACTGTTGGGCTCCAAACTCCTGCTTTCCTGTATTTTTATTCTTTCTCGTATTTATAAGAAACTTTTCCACATTTATAGGAAACAAAATCGAAGAGGGGCCTGTAATAAGTGCCCGTAAACTATCATCCAGTTTCAACAACTGTCATTCTCCTGGCCGCTGCTTCTTAACCTGCGACAATTTTGCCTCCAGGGGCATATAGCAATTCTGGACACCTTTTTGGTTGTCACAGCTGGGTACAGGATGCTTCTGGGTAGAAGCCAGGGATGTGTCTCTACAGCCTACAGTGCACTGGACGGCCCCACGACAGAGAACGACCTGGCCCCAAATATCCGTAGTGCCAAGGCTGAGACACCCTGGTCTGCACCCCGGCTCTTGATGACCGCCTCCGAATGCTGCAGGGATTTCTCTACACTTCGGCGGGTGTTGCATTATGCAATGGGGAACTGGGAGGGGGAAATTTCTCCAGGAAGGGTGACCTGAGGGTGATGTTCTGGCTGGAGGGGGCGCTGAAATCTGCATTTGTCAACACTTCCTATAAGACTGAGAGAACATTATCTGTCTGGCTCAGAAAGTAGGACTGCCTGGCAGAGAGTGGGGGGGGGGTGTAGAGGGCCCCCACCAACCGCCTCCCTTGGCACTGCACCCGGGGAGAGCCCCTTTTGAGAAATGAGCGACGGCCAGCTCTGGGCCCGTGCACCCCTCACATCCTGGATGACGTCCCCCACCGAGGAGACTCAAATGCCAGGCTGGCCAGGGAGAGGCAGGTGCCCACCACGGGGTTCATGTTTGGGGCACTGCCCAGTTGCCACCACACGGGCACTGGGACCCACCTGGCCAGAGCAAGCTGCCCGAGCAGGCCGGGCTCACAGGTCCCACTTCCCAAGCACCCCAGTGGGCACAGAGCAGCTGCCAAGGCCCTGGGGCCATGGACTGGGGGGAGGCCAGGTAGGGTGACCAGCCATGCCAGCAACAGCAGGACAGGAGCAGGGCAGGCCCACACCTCAGAAAGCCTGGTCCTGCCCGCTCAGCACAGCTGCATTCTCGAGGCCGATGCCCACTGCTATGACAGGGCTCCCTCTGTCCCTTCCCTGCCCCACACACAGGCATTGTGCCCCCCACGTCCAGGCTCCACACAAGGCACCGGTTCACTGCAGACTGTTGCCAAGGCACAGATGGAGGCCCGCAAGCCAATCGGCACCCTGAGATTTGAGCCTCTCAGATTTATTCTCAAAATAAGTTGACTTCGCATGGAAATCTGCATCATCTCTTTAAAAAGTGCAAGGTGAGGCCACTCTGGGCCTCAGCAGCTGAGGCCACCTGCCACCTGCCTCTTCTCTTGGCCACAGTCCCCACCTGGCCCCTTTGCCTCGCTCAGGGCCTTACCTAATCCCTCAGCGTTTGAATTTTGATCCCTGGGGCATGAAGAGTGTGGGGCTCTGGAGCCAAGCGGGCTAGCCCCTGGCTTGAAACATTCTAACTTCTCTGAGCCTCGGTTTCCTTGCATGAAAAGTGGGATGGACACAGTCCCTACGGAACAGGTGGGCCTGAAGGTGAACCAAGTGAGGGCAGGTAAGTGCTGGCCGTGCCGGCCCAAAGGAGAGCCCGGAACGCTCCAGCTTCTGGCACCGGCGTCGTCATAACTACTGTTATTACTAAGGCAAAGATGCGACACAGGCCCTGCCCTCGAGACACTCACAGTCTAGAGGAGCAACAGGTGAAAACTCAGACAACCCCAAGACGATGGGCCAACCAGGGATCGCACTAGAGTTCGGGGAACCCAGGTGGCTCCCCAGAGGTGGTGACATCTGACTGGGGCCTTCAGTGGTAATAAACATTGCCAGGCAGGGGGCAGGAAGGGTATTCCAGGCAGGGGGACCAGCATGTGCAAAGGCCACAGACGATGCCCACCACCCAAGAGGCCGGAGGGCACTGTTGTCACGGGGGTGCCCGACGGTGGCACTGCACTGGAAGAAGGGCACGCTGAGTGCGTCCCACCAACCGGGGAGAAGCTGGGGCATTTCCACGCAGGCCTCAACCAACAGCTGCTCCCCGCCCCAAATAAAAACCCCTTGTTGTCTGAACGAACTTCCTCCCTTCTCACCCTCGAAATCACCAGAATGCAACGCCTAAGAAACCCTGTTTGGTTCCCAAGCCAGCCTGCCAGGAGCCCTCTGTCCCTCCCAGCACGCATGCCACCAAAGATCTGAGATGACACAAGCCCATGGGGCCATGCGACTCCCTGGGAGCCAATTTGGTGGGGGGCTGGTGAGGCGGTGGGGGGCTGGGACCAAGCACCACTTGGCCCTCCCTTGTCACGCTAATATTTGCCATCTGCTCATGTTGCGTTTTTACCGCAAGGGCTGACGGGGCAGAAGGAGAAGGAATGGTGGGTTCAGGGCCGGGACAGGCGCCTGAGGAGCTCCTCTCCCTTCTTTGTGTCTGTGTCTCGGTGGCCTCGACCCCCAAGATAAAGCCCAGCCCCGCCAGCTCCTCCCGGAGTCACCTCTCCAGGGGTTCTGCAGAGGGCGAGGGGGCGTCCCCGCGAGGCACAGTCCCCTCCTCTAGGCGGGGAGGGGAGGGGAGGGCGGGAGCTGGGGGCCCTGGGGGAGGGGAGGACGCCGAGCCTGGCACTGTCGACTCCTGCAGGTCTGGGCAGGGCAGCTCCAACCCCGACCCCACCACAGCCCTTAACACCCTCTCCCAGCTCTCCGCTGCTGGAGGACGCCTCCCGAGAAACCCAGGAGGCCAGCAAGGGCACAGAAGCCTTAAGAACATCCCTCGGTGACCAGTCACTGAACACCTACTACGTGCTCAATGTGGGCAGGAAACAAACACACAGGCAGGTGTTGCAAATGGGTGATGTGGGCCTGATGGTGCCTCGGTGGGGACACTGCTCAGGGGCCCACTCGGACCTCTGCTTCTTCAAGAGAAGACACAAGTACAGACTCTTATGTGAAATTTGCTTTTTAAAATGCTGGCAACTAACTTAAATTAAACATATCCATATACCACGCTGGCCAGAGAACACGTGTAGTTGGTGGAGATTTGGCCCGAGGATCTCCAATTTGTAGCCTTGGCCACTGAGGCTGTGGCCCCCGCCCTTGGAAGGATCTCAGAGGGAGGGCGAGACACACTGAACAGGTCAGAGCTTGATCGAATCCCAGCTCTGCCACTTATGCTGTGTGACCCCAAGCAAGTGAATAGCCCTCTCTGAGCCTCAGGTCCCTTCCTGGAATAATAACATCTATCTCAGAGAGTGTTACGGGAAGTCGAGATAAGGCACAGAAAGCCCTTCATATACAGTAGGTGCTTAATACGACTGTTGGCTGTTAGTCATGCTGCTGTTTAGAGCTGAAGGGCTCCCACTAGGGCTGGTGCCAAAAAAGTGGAGAAGACGCCCTCCCACCCCACTGCTCATCCCCCCCGTCCCAAATGCCTCCCAAGGGGTGCGGCCGTGGGGTTCAGGTCGTCAGCCTAAACTTCAGAGCTGGGGACGAGCTGGGTGCAACCCACAGGTGCAACAGATCTTTCCACACGGTGTTTAACATTTAGAGAAATCAACTGCTGACTTTTAGACACTGGAAGATTCACATAAAACTCCAGATGTCCAGCCTTCTCCCCCAGATAGGAAAATCCGGCCACACGCTTGGCGCCCATTTCTGCAGGGCTGGTGCCAGGCCATCTCCGACCCTTTAGATGGGGCACGTGCTCTGCCACCGACCGCAGTCCCCGGCACTCCCCACTGCCTCCCGCCCGCAGACCCGCATTTCTGCTACCCTGTGAGAGCCGCTGGCTGCGTAGGAGCAAGTTAAAGCCCACGCCCTGCTGTCGCCGCTCTGCCCTACCCCAAAGCCACCCGGTTGCCTTCCCTTCCTCCAAGCATCCTTTCTTCGGGGCAGGTCTGAGCAATCACGGCCTCCCCAGGCCTCCGCTGGCCCTGGTGGGGTCGGGGTGAACGAGTGGCCGGGTGGGCCCAAGGCCAGGCCAGGCCACCGCCTGCCCGGGCAGCTGGCTCCGTGCGTGAGTCAGGACCTGGCCCCCACTGGTTTTCCTGTTAGCTGAAGAGCCTTCCTTGGAAAGCATCACATTCTTCTCCGTCGGAAAAATTAATCAAAATGACACCTCGTGAACAAGCTGTTTTGGCTCCGCAGAAAACAAACAGTGGTTTACAGCGAATTAGCGAGGCTGCTCCGCGCCTCTGGCACGTGCGCCAAGGGGAGGGCTGGCCTGGCACGGGCAGCAGGACACCCGCCTGGGCCAAGGGGACACCTGCCGTGGCCTCCTGCGCACTTCTGAGGCCCGCATGGCTCCAGCCCCTTTCACACTTTCGCTTCTGCACTCGTCTGAACCACCCCCGACGTGAGGGTCCCTCTGCACACAGGCTCCGGGCCGACCACCCCGCCCCAGGGCCTCTCTGGGACTCGGCCGGCCACTCTTCTGGAAGACACGAGTCCCGCTCCTGCAGCCGCTTGTCTCTCCTCTCGTTGGCCAAGGGCCTGAGACCTGGCAAGGAGAGGATTCCAGAGAGCTCAGAGCACAGCAGGAGACGTTTCCAGGACAGGAAACACTGTGAGCAGCTGAACCCTGCAGCGTGGAGGGCACCCCCGTGCCCTGCTCAGCTCTCGTTCAAGTCGCAACAAGACATCATGACCCTGAACAGCCGCCTGAGCTCAGGGTCGAGGGCGAGCCCTGGCAACTCGCCCAGCAAAGCCCTGCTGCAAACCCTCCCAAGGCTCCCCCTGCCCTGGGACAGTGTGAAACTGCTGTGTGCGGCCTTGAGGCCCTGCAGTCTGGGCCCTGCCGCCTCCCTGCTCTCGGCTCCCTCCGCTCTCTGCCGGGCCAGCCACACTTGTGCCACCACGCTCAGCCCTTCCCTCCTGCTGCCCGGCCGCGCCTCTCCGACTGCAGACCCACACTTCCCCCCCAGCCCGACCTCAGCCTCCGCGGCCCCTCCTCAGAGGCCATCCCTGACCCGCTCAGACGAGGTCAGGCCAGGCCCTCCTTTAGAAACAGCTATGTATCAAATTTTCTTAGAATTTGGTCATTGCCTGTATTCTCTCATGGGACACAGCCCCGAGGGAAGAGATCACAGCTCTCTCCCAAGGCAATATGCCATAGAGGTAAAGGTGCAGGTTCATGCCCTGGTGCCCAGCTGTGTGGCCTTGGGTAGGTTACTTAACCTCTCTGTGTCTCAGTTCCCTCACCTATAACGGGGATAAAAATAGCACGTCCCTGGTGGCACGTCGCAAGGACTGATGAGTTGAGAACAGTGCCTGGCACAGCAGGGCTGGCTCTGTGCCAGCCACCCTGTGACAACTGCTCACCCCCGAGAGCTAAGTCTGTCCCGGGCCACTCCGCTGCTCACGAACAAGCTGGATTTCCAGACCCGCCGATGCACTTAAACCCCACACTCAGAACCGTCCTCCTGAGACTTCCAGAGTCATTCTGCCCTGCCGCAGTTCAGCCCTTATCATTTTGTATCAAATCCGAACGGTTTCCCTGCAAGCAAAGCCGCTCATGACCTTGTCCGTGTCAGCCAACTGATCGTCAGGCCCTCTGAGGATTTGAGAGGCTAAGTGACTTGCCCACGGGCACACAGCTAAGGAATGTCACAGACGGGGCTTAGTACCGGGAAAGAGAAGTGTGATTCTCAGTCATCACATTGTAAGGATCACATGAAAGTGTAATCGAAAACTTTTCCCTGGCTAGGTGCTCACGCCAGTAATCCCAGCACTTTGGGAGGCCAAGGTGGGAGGACCGCTTGAGGCCAGGACTTTGAGACCAGCCTGGACAACATAAAAAGACCCTGTTTCTACAAAAAAAAAAAAAAAGAAGGAATTAACCAGGCATGGTGGCAGGCACGTGTAGTCCCAGCTGCTCGGGAGGCTGAGGCGAGAGGATCGCTTGAAGCCCAGGAGGTCGAGGCTGCAGGGAGCTGTGATGGCATCACTGCACTCCAGCCTGAGCCACAGAACAAGACCCTGTCTCTACAAAAAAAAAAAAAAAAGAAAGAAAAAGAAAAAAAGAAAACTTTTTTACGTAGTGCAGCATGAAAGTATGGACTTTTGTGCCATGACGATATATACACGTAGCACGGACACGTGTGCATTCTGCGGCCGGGGCCAGGCTGGGTCTGTCTGTGGCTCAAATGCACGTTTCTCAGGCAGCTCAGAGGCAGGTGGAAAAGGCCTTGGGGCAGGCTCACCACAAGGTGTTACACTGGCGTCCCCAGGCCGCCTCTTCCATGGCACCCCTGGGGCCAGCCCAGGCCACAGCCACTGTCCACACCCAGCACCGAGTCACACAGGCAGAGGGTCTGGGTCCCCAGTGCTGGGGCAGAGGGGTGGGGGCCGGGAGGGGTGGGGACATGGCTTCCCAGCGCTGCACATGGTGTGCCAGGAGACCGTGGCCCAGCTGCGCCCACCACCCACCACAGCTGCCCGGTGAGGGAGAGGAGGCGAACTGGGGAAGGCAGGGCTGGCAATGGTTAGGAAAAGCAAGACCCCCCAACTCCTATTCTAGCTGATGAAGGACTGGAGGGGGTGGGAACACCCCCTAACAGGCCCTGCCAACAGCTCCAAGTCCCCACCCCTCCCTGACTCTCTGCAGTGGGCGTCCGGGGAGGCAGGGCACACCCCGCAGGAGCAGAAGCCCATGCCAGGGTTCCCGGGGCCGGGCGGGCCCGAAAGCCTGTCCCATCCCAGCCCTCTCCATTCCACGGGCTCCCCAGGGCACAGGGGGGCAGGGGGAAGACGGAATCGGGTCACCAGAGCAGGCAGCCCGGGGCGCCACGTGACCAGTTCCACCTGACTGGCCGCTTGGGCCTGGGCTGGGGGATGCCTTGAAATCCCCTCGGCAGAGCAGCGGGGTCTCGGGGGAAAGAGCAGGAAAGGAAACAAAGCTCTCCGACCCCCGGCTGCCCGGGGGGGCCGCAGGGGAGGGCTTCGTGTGGTTCCTGCCTCTAAAGTGTCGGCGTCTGAGGGTGAAGGTGGCAGTCACTGAAATGAGGTGTCCACCCCGGGTCAGACCCTGAGGGGGACTGACTTGAGACGAAACCCCAGCTTTGGGGGGATCTAGAAGGACGAAACTGAGCACCATCTGGGTAATCATCCTACGAGGACTCCCACCCTTGAAAAAGCTGGCCCAGAGGTCAGAGTGTGCACGGAACCGCCGGCAGGGTGCAGAGCAGAGCACAAGCTCTGGGCCCAGGCATCACAAGTTCCAATCCTGGCTCCACCACTCACTGGGTGGGCAAGCAGTTCAGCCCCACAGTGACTCAGTTTCCTCAGCTGTAAAACGGGAACAAAGATCAGACCTGCTTCACCGGATAGGCTGTCAGGTACCTGCAGAGTCAGCCCTGATGCCAGCCGTGACAATCGTTATTCTAGAAGAGGCCTCCAGCTTGCACCCTGGGTGAGGTCACAACCCTGGAAGCCTTTGGGTCTGCACACGCGTGTGCATGTACTCGGCTGCGCCGTTCCCCCAGACAAGCCCTTATGGGGCCAAGATCAACACGCCGGGGTTGCTGAATGACTCACCACCCTTGGCGGGGACGCACTTCCTGGAACAAGTCACCACAGGTAGCTGGGGGGCCTCTCCATGGCTCAGCACAGCCCAGAGTCTGGTGGAGACGGGAGGGTGCAGGTCCCGGCGTGCCCAGCCACACCCGGGGGGATGCCACATCCCTGAGACAGGAGTGGCAGGGGGATCCCAGTTTTGGAGTCTCACAGGCCTGGGTTCCAAACCCAGCAACGACCTCGGAGAGGTGACCCTCCTTCTCCAAGCCTCAGTCTCTGCCTCTGGGAATGAGAACACTAGTGCCAACCTCGTGGGGACAATGGCGCAGATCACGGGAACAGCATCAAGTGCAGACCAAGCGCCCCACAGGACCCACTGTTAGGATACTCGCCGCAGGCCACAGGTAGCCAAGGTCCTCTGTCCTTTCTCCCCCT
>NW_012153785.1:397491-427400 GCF_000956105.1 Propithecus coquereli
GGGGGGGTGTAGAGGGCCCCCACCAACCGCCTCCCTTGGCACTGCACCCGGGGAGAGCCCCTTTTGAGAAATGAGCGACGGCCAGCTCTGGGCCCGTGCACCCCTCACATCCTGGATGACGTCCCCCACCGAGGAGACTCAAATGCCAGGCTGGCCAGGGAGAGGCAGGTGCCCACCACGGGGTTCATGTTTGGGGCACTGCCCAGTTGCCACCACACGGGCACTGGGACCCACCTGGCCAGAGCAAGCTGCCCGAGCAGGCGAGGCTCACAGGTCCCACTTCCCAAGCACCCCAGTGGGCACAGAGCAGCTGCCAAGGCCCCGGGGCCGTGGACTGGGGGGAGGCCAGGTAGGGTGACCAGCCATGCCAGCAACAGCAGGACAGGAGCGGGGCAGGCCCACACCTCAGAAAGCCTGGTCCTGCCCGCTCAGCACAGCTGCATTCTCGAGGCTGATGCCCACTGCTATGACAGGGCTCCCTCTGTCCCTTCCCTGCCCCACACACAGGCATTGTGCCCCCCACGTCCAGGCTCCACACAAGGCACCGGTTCACTGCAGACTGTTGCCAAGGCACAGATGGAGGCCCGCAAGCCAATCGGCACCCTGAGATTTGAGCCTCTCAGATTTATTCTCAAAATAAGTTGACTTCGCATGGAAATCTGCATCATCTCTTTAAAAAGTGCAAGGTGAGGCCACTCTGGGCCTCAGCAGCTGAGGCCACCTGCCACCTGCCTCTTCTCTTGGCCACAGTCCCCACCTGGCCCCTTTGCCTCGCTCAGGGCCTTACCTAATCCCTCAGCGTTTGAATTTTGATCCCTGGGGCACGAAGAGTGTGGGGCTCTGGAGCCAAGCGGGCTAGCCCCTGGCTTGAAACATTCTAACTTCTCTGAGCCTCGGTTTCCTTGCATGAAAAGTGGGATGGACACAGTCCCTACGGAACAGGTGGGCCTGAAGGTGAACCAAGTGACGGCAGGTAAGTGCTGGCCGTGCCGGCCCAAAGGAGAGCCCGGAACGCTCCAGCTTCTGGCACCGGCGTCGTCATAACTACTGTTATTACTAAGGCAAAGATGCGACACAGGCCCTGCCCTCGAGACACTCACAGTCTAGAGGAGCAACAGGTGAAAACTCAGACAACCCCAAGACGATGGGCCAACCAGGGATCGCACTAGAGTTCGGGGAACCCAGGTGGCTCCCCAGAGGTGGTGACATCTGACTGGGGCCTTCAGTGGTAATAAACATTGCCAGGCAGGGGGCAGGAAGGGTATTCCAGGCAGGGGGACCAGCATGTGCAAAGGCCACAGACGATGCCCACCACCCAAGAGGCCGGAGGGCACTGTTGTCACGGGGGTGCCCGACGGTGGCACTGCACTGGAAGAAGGGCACGCTGAGTGCGTCCCACCAACCGGGGAGAAGCTGGGGCATTTCCACGCAGGCCTCAACCAACAGCTGCTCCCCGCCCCAAATAAAAACCCCTTGTTGTCTGAACGAACTTCCTCCCTTCTCACCCTCGAAATCACCAGAATGCAACGCCTAAGAAACCCTGTTTGGTTCCCAAGCCAGCCTGCCAGGAGCCCTCTGTCCCTCCCAGCACGCATGCCACCAAAGATCTGAGATGACACAAGCCCATGGGGCCATGCGACTCCCTGGGAGCCAATTTGGTGGGGGGCTGGTGAGGCGGTGGGGGGCTGGGACCAAGCACCACTTGGCCCTCCCTTGTCACGCTAATATTTGCCATCTGCTCATGTTGCGTTTTTACCGCAAGGGCTGACGGGGCAGAAGGAGAAGGAATGGTGGGTTCAGGGCCGGGACAGGCGCCTGAGGAGCTCCTCTCCCTTCTTTGTGTCTGTGTCTCGGTGGCCTCGACCCCCAAGATAAAGCCCAGCCCCGCCAGCTCCTCCCGGAGTCACCTCTCCAGGGGTTCTGCAGAGGGCGAGGGGGCGTCCCCGCGAGGCACAGTCCCCTCCTCTAGGCGGGGAGGGGAGGGGAGGGCGGGAGCTGGGGGCCCTGGGGGAGGGGAGGACGCCGAGCCTGGCACTGTCGACTCCTGCAGGTCTGGGCAGGGCAGCTCCAACCCCGACCCCACCACAGCCCTTAACACCCTCTCCCAGCTCTCCGCTGCTGGAGGACGCCTCCCGAGAAACCCAGGAGGCCAGCAAGGGCACAGAAGCCTTAAGAACATCCCTCGGTGACCAGTCACTGAACACCTACTACGTGCTCAATGTGGGCAGGAAACAAACACACAGGCAGGTGTTGCAAATGGGTGATGTGGGCCTGATGGTGCCTCGGTGGGGACACTGCTCAGGGGCCCACTCGGACCTCTGCTTCTTCAAGAGAAGACACAAGTACAGACTCTTATGTGAAATTTGCTTTTTAAAATGCTGGCAACTAACTTAAATTAAACATATCCATATACCACGCTGGCCAGAGAACACGTGTAGTTGGTGGAGATTTGGCCCGAGGATCTCCAATTTGTAGCCTTGGCCACTGAGGCTGTGGCCCCCGCCCTTGGAAGTATCTCAGAGGGAGGGCGAGACACACTGAACAGGTCAGAGCTTGATCGAATCCCAGCTCTGCCACTTATGCTGTGTGACCCCAAGCAAGTGAATAGCCCTCTCTGAGCCTCAGGTCCCTTCCTGGAATAATAACATCTATCTCAGAGAGTGTTACGGGAAGTCGAGATAAGGCACAGAAAGCCCTTCATATACAGTAGGTGCTTAATACGACTGTTGGCTGTTAGTCATGCTGCTGTTTAGAGCTGAAGGGCTCCCACTAGGGCTGGTGCCAAAAAAGTGGAGAAGACGCCCTCCCACCCCACTGCTCATCCCCCCCGTCCCAAATGCCTCCCAAGGGGTGCGGCCGTGGGGTTCAGGTCGTCAGCCTAAACTTCAGAGCTGGGGACGAGCTGGGTGCAACCCACAGGTGCAACAGATCTTTCCACACGGTGTTTAACATTTAGAGAAATCAACTGCTGACTTTTAGACACTGGAAGATTCACATAAAACTCCAGATGTCCAGCCTTCTCCCCCAGATAGGAAAATCCGGCCACACGCTTGGCGCCCATTTCTGCAGGGCTGGTGCCAGGCCATCTCCGACCCTTTAGATGGGGCACGTGCTCTGCCACCGACCGCAGTCCCCGGCACTCCCCACTGCCTCCCGCCCGCAGACCCGCATTTCTGCTACCCTGTGAGAGCCGCTGGCTGCGTAGGAGCAAGTTAAAGCCCACGCCCTGCTGTCGCCGCTCTGCCCTACCCCAAAGCCACCCGGTTGCCTTCCCTTCCTCCAAGCATCCTTTCTTCGGGGCAGGTCTGAGCAATCACGGCCTCCCCAGGCCTCCGCTGGCCCTGGTGGGGTCGGGGTGAACGAGTGGCCGGGTGGGCCCAAGGCCAGGCCAGGCCACCGCCTGCCCGGGCAGCTGGCTCCGTGCGTGAGTCAGGACCTGGCCCCCACTGGTTTTCCTGTTAGCTGAAGAGCCTTCCTTGGAAAGCATCACATTCTTCTCCGTCGGAAAAATTAATCAAAATGACACCTCGTGAACAAGCTGTTTTGGCTCCGCAGAAAACAAACAGTGGTTTACAGCGAATTAGCGAGGCTGCTCCGCGCCTTTGGCACGTGCGCCAAGGGGAGGGCTGGCCTGGCACGGGCAGCAGGACACCCGCCTGGGCCAAGGGGACACCTGCCGTGGCCTCCTGCGCACTTCTGAGGCCCGCATGGCTCCAGCCCCTTTCACACTTTCGCTTCTGCACTCGTCTGAACCACCCCCGACGTGAGGGTCCCTCTGCACACAGGCTCCGGGCCGACCACCCCGCCCCAGGGCCTCTCTGGGACTCGGCCGGCCACTCTTCTGGAAGACACGAGTCCCGCTCCTGCAGCCGCTTGTCTCTCCTCTCGTTGGCCAAGGGCCTGAGACCTGGCAAGGAGAGGATTCCAGAGAGCTCAGAGCACAGCAGGAGACGTTTCCAGGACAGGAAACACTGTGAGCAGCTGAACCCTGCAGCGTGGAGGGCACCCCCGTGCCCTGCTCAGCTCTCATTCAAGTCGCAACAAGACATCATGACCCTGAACAGCCGCCTGAGCTCAGGGTCGAGGGCGAGCCCTGGCAACTCGCCCAGCAAAGCCCTGCTGCAAACCCTCCCAAGGCTCCCCCTGCCCTGGGACAGTGTGAAACTGCTGTGTGCGGCCTTGAGGCCCTGCAGTCTGGGCCCTGCCGCCTCCCTGCTCTCGGCTCCCTCCGCTCTCTGCCGGGCCAGCCACACTTGTGCCACCACGCTCAGCCCTTCCCTCCTGCTGCCCGGCCGCGCCTCTCCGACTGCAGACCCACACTTCCCCCCCAGCCCGACCTCAGCCTCCGCGGCCCCTCCTCAGAGGCCATCCCTGACCCGCTCAGACGAGGTCAGGCCAGGCCCTCCTTTAGAAACAGCTATGTATCAAATTTTCTTAGAATTTGGTCATTGCCTGTATTCTCTCACGGGACACAGCCCCGAGGGAAGAGATCACAGCTCTCTCCCAAGGCAATATGCCATAGAGGTAAAGGTGCAGGTTCATGCCCTGGTGCCCAGCTGTGTGGCCTTGGGTAGGTTACTTAACCTCTCTGTGTCTCAGTTCCCTCACCTATAACGGGGATAAAAATAGCACGTCCCTGGTGGCACGTCGCAAGGACTGATGAGTTGAGAACAGTGCCTGGCACAGCAGGGCTGGCTCTGTGCCAGCCACCCTGTGACAACTGCTCACCCCCGAGAGCTAAGTCTGTCCCGGGCCACTCCGCTGCTCACGAACAAGCTGGATTTCCAGACCCGCCGATGCACTTAAACCCCACACTCAGAACCGTCCTCCTGAGACTTCCAGAGTCATTCTGCCCTGCCGCAGTTCAGCCCTTATCATTTTGTATCAAATCCGAACGGTTTCCCTGCAAGCAAAGCCGCTCATGACCTTGTCCGTGTCAGCCAACTGATCGTCAGGCCCTCTGAGGATTTGAGAGGCTAAGTGACTTGCCCACGGGCACACAGCTAAGGAATGTCACAGACGGGGCTTAGTACCGGGAAAGAGAAGTGTGATTCTCAGTCATCACATTGTAAGGATCACATGAAAGTGTAATCGAAAACTTTTCCCTGGCTAGGTGCTCACGCCAGTAATCCCAGCACTTTGGGAGGCCAAGGTGGGAGGACCGCTTGAGGCCAGGACTTTGAGACCAGCCTGGACAACATAAAAAGACCCTGTTTCTACAAAAAAAAAAAAAAAGAAGGAATTAACCAGGCATGGTGGCAGGCACGTGTAGTCCCAGCTGCTCGGGAGGCTGAGGCGAGAGGATCGCTTGAAGCCCAGGAGGTCGAGGCTGCAGGGAGCTGTGATGGCATCACTGCACTCCAGCCTGAGCCACAGAACAAGACCCTGTCTCTACAAAAAAAAAAAAAAAAGAAAGAAAAAGAAAAAAAGAAAACTTTTTTACGTAGTGCAGCATGAAAGTATGGACTTTTGTGCCATGACGATATATACACGTAGCACGGACACGTGTGCATTCTGCGGCCGGGGCCAGGCTGGGTCTGTCTGTGGCTCAAATGCACGTTTCTCAGGCAGCTCAGAGGCAGGTGGAAAAGGCCTTGGGGCAGGCTCACCACAAGGTGTTACACTGGCGTCCCCAGGCCGCCTCTTCCATGGCACCCCTGGGGCCAGCCCAGGCCACAGCCACTGTCCACACCCAGCACCGAGTCACACAGGCAGAGGGTCTGGGTCCCCAGTGCTGGGGCAGAGGGGTGGGGGCCGGGAGGGGTGGGGACATGGCTTCCCAGCGCTGCACATGGTGTGCCAGGAGACCGTGGCCCAGCTGCGCCCACCACCCACCACAGCTGCCCGGTGAGGGAGAGGAGGCGAACTGGGGAAGGCAGGGCTGGCAATGGTTAGGAAAAGCAAGACCCCCCAACTCCTATTCTAGCTGATGAAGGACTGGAGGGGGTGGGAACACCCCCTAACAGGCCCTGCCAACAGCTCCAAGTCCCCACCCCTCCCTGACTCTCTGCAGTGGGCGTCCGGGGAGGCAGGGCACACCCCGCAGGAGCAGAAGCCCATGCCAGGGTTCCCGGGGCCGGGCGGGCCCGAAAGCCTGTCCCATCCCAGCCCTCTCCATTCCACGGGCTCCCCAGGGCACAGGGGGGCAGGGGGAAGACGGAATCGGGTCACCAGAGCAGGCAGCCCGGGGCGCCACGTGACCAGTTCCACCTGACTGGCCGCTTGGGCCTGGGCTGGGGGATGCCTTGAAATCCCCTCGGCAGAGCAGCGGGGTCTCGGGGGAAAGAGCAGGAAAGGAAACAAAGCTCTCCGACCCCCGGCTGCCCGGGGGGGCCGCAGGGGAGGGCTTCGTGTGGTTCCTGCCTCTAAAGTGTCGGCGTCTGAGGGTGAAGGTGGCAGTCACTGAAATGAGGTGTCCACCCCGGGTCAGACCCTGAGGGGGACTGACTTGAGACGAAACCCCAGCTTTGGGGGGATCTAGAAGGACGAAACTGAGCACCATCTGGGTAATCATCCTACGAGGACTCCCACCCTTGAAAAAGCTGGCCCAGAGGTCAGAGTGTGCACGGAACCGCCGGCAGGGTGCAGAGCAGAGCACAAGCTCTGGGCCCAGGCATCACAAGTTCCAATCCTGGCTCCACCACTCACTGGGTGGGCAAGCAGTTCAGCCCCACAGTGACTCAGTTTCCTCAGCTGTAAAACGGGAACAAAGATCAGACCTGCTTCACCGGATAGGCTGTCAGGTACCTGCAGAGTCAGCCCTGATGCCAGCCGTGACAATCGTTATTCTAGAAGAGGCCTCCAGCTTGCACCCTGGGTGAGGTCACAACCCTGGAAGCCTTTGGGTCTGCACACGCGTGTGCATGTACTCGGCTGCGCCGTTCCCCCAGACAAGCCCTTATGGGGCCAAGATCAACACGCCGGGGTTGCTGAATGACTCACCACCCTTGGCGGGGACGCACTTCCTGGAACAAGTCACCACAGGTAGCTGGGGGGCCTCTCCATGGCTCAGCACAGCCCAGAGTCTGGTGGAGACGGGAGGGTGCAGGTCCCGGCGTGCCCAGCCACACCCGGGGGGATGCCACATCCCTGAGACAGGAGTGGCAGGGGGATCCCAGTTTTGGAGTCTCACAGGCCTGGGTTCCAAACCCAGCAACGACCTCGGAGAGGTGACCCTCCTTCTCCAAGCCTCAGTCTCTGCCTCTGGGAATGAGAACACTAGTGCCAACCTCGTGGGGACAATGGCGCAGATCACGGGAACAGCATCAAGTGCAGACCAAGCGCCCCACAGGACCCACTGTTAGGATACTCGCCGCAGGCCACAGGTAGCCAAGGTCCTCTGTCCTTTCTCCCCCTAAAGTGCTTCTCAAGTCCCTATCGCCAGGAATGGTCACCGTAACTTGAGGGAGAGGAGGACGAAGGATGCAGCTTGTGACTTCATTGTCATTAGCAGGCAAAGAGGTTGAGTTTGTCTGGAGAAGGACAATCCCAGAGGGCTTCTCACAGGAGGTGGCGTTAACTTGGGCTCTGAAGGATCAGTAGGAGTTCCTAGAGCACGAGACCTGTGAAACTCCTGTCCAGCTATCACTGGGCTTGGGCGAGTCACTCACCTAGAGGTGGGCAGGTGAGCGGCACATGCCTTAGCCAGGTGTAAGACAGACGGAGCCATGGGGCCAGGAGCCTGTGACTGGAGAGCAAATGCCCAATCAGGCGTCCCAAGTCTCACCGTTTAAACAGGTTTCCCGGCCAAACAGACTGAGTTTACATGGGCCAGAATCCGCCCACGGGCAGAGCTCCTGAGTTTCTATGAGCTCCTGAGAGTTTCTATGCTCCGGTTTCCTCACCTGTCACACGGGGACACGGTTAACATCCTGCACACGAGATGACCGGGAAAGGTAAGTGAATCAGGGCACACACAGTGCCTAACACAGACCTGCAACGCTGTGACAAATAAAGTGGAGATGGGCAGGTGGGGGACAGGGGAGCAGTGGGAGGCAGCAGGGGTGGGGCAGGGTGGGGCAGGGCAAGGCAGGACAAGCACCTTTCCCACTGGGGCGAGGCCCCACAGACAAAGCACTCCAGGCTGTCTGGCCTTGGACAAGCCCCGTTACCCCCGAGCCTCAGTCTCCTCGTCTATAAAATGGGGGTGATGATAAAAGTGCCTTCCTCGAAAGGCCGCTGTGAGAATTCAGTGCCACACAAAACAGCACAGAAAGCACTTACAACAGACCTGACATAAACCACTATTACAATCATCGAACACCGCTCAGGGCAGGGTTTCTCAAACTCGGCACTACTGACATCGGGACTGAATGATTCTCTGTTGTGAGGGGCTGTTCTGTAATCGCAGGGTGGCCTCTCCCCAATAGATGCCAGTACCCCCCGCCCCAGCTGTGACAACTAAAACGTCTCCAGACATTGGCAGATGTCCCCTGGACCCGGGGATCAGCAGGTTGGGAAGATGAATGTGTCTTAAACACCGAAGGTCTCTGTCTCAGAATCTGGCCTCAGTTTTCTCATCCATGAAAGAGACACATGAGACAGGTGCAAAGGCTCATAGCTGTAGTCCCAGCTACTCGAGAGGCTGAGGTGGGAGGATCGCTTGAGCCCAGAAGTCTGAGACCAACCTGGGCAACATAGTGAGACCCCATCTCTAAAAAAATTTTTTTAAATAAAATTAATTTTTTAAAAACGGACACATGATCCTTCCTTCCTTGCAGCGTCATGGAAAGGATCCCAGGATGGCAGAGGAGAAGTGGAAGGGAAAGGCCTCTGTAGGCCACAAAGGGCCACATGCAGGCTGGGCGCCCATCCACCTTCCTGGCTCCTCTGGTCTCAGGAAGGAGGACCTGGCCGGGATTCTGGGTGCTGTCAAGCATCGTCCCTAAGTGTGCAGAGGCAGGGCAGGAGGGCAAGGGCTGTTTCTGCTTGCTATGGTAACCCCAGATGCACTATGGTACTCAGCAAACAGTAGGTACTCAATAAATGACGGAGGAGGCATGAGCAGTCACAGCACAGGAGCCGGGCGCGCATGGGAATACGAAGGTCGCAGGAGGGAGGGCGGGGCTGAGGCGCCCCAGCCACCTGGCCCGACAGACCATTTCCCGTCTGCAGGAGTGAAATGTGCCCTTTGAACTCCCATTTCCTGAGCGATTTTCCCCACTCTGGGGTCTGGGAGGAAAC
The DNA here is from genome assembly GCF_000956105.1 of Propithecus coquereli. Taxonomy (NCBI): domain Eukaryota; kingdom Metazoa; phylum Chordata; class Mammalia; order Primates; family Indriidae; genus Propithecus; species Propithecus coquereli. Next base: position 406,675 of record NW_012153785.1, read on the forward strand.
GGGGAGGGGTCCCCCCTCACGTTGAGGGCAGGATACTCACGTTCCCGAAGGAGGGGCACCCGGCAGTGCCCAGCCACCTCCGCAGGGCCCGCGGGAAGGCCCCGTGGTCCCGCTCGGCCCGAAGCACGTCGGCTTCCAGGAAGGCGACCTGGCGCCCGACCATCCTGACGAAGGCCTGGAGGAGAGACGGAGAGGAGTGATGCCACCTCTGCTCGGGCTGGAGCACAGTCCTGGCCACACCCGGCCCTGATCACCAGGACCGGCCTTCCTCCGACTGGGCTTCCCGGGAGGCCCTCTACGGCCTGTGTGGTGGGAGGGGCCTGGCAATGACAGTCATAGCCCCCTCTTGTGTCCCTCACATTTCTCCTTAGTGACCCTATATTTTGCCTCCATTTTACAGAGGCTCAGAGAGGTTAGGTCACCTCCCTGAAGTCACACAGCCAGAAAGTAGCAGAGAGGGGCCTCAGGGCGCATTCATCAAATTTCAAAGGCTTTTTTGTTGAAAATGGATTCTTAAGAAATTGCCAAATGCTCACTTCAATGGTTGATGTACTGTATATTAGAACCTAGAAGCCACCAGGGGCCAGGCAGGCAGTAAGCAGGTGAGGAGGGTTGAGTGGGGGCGGGGGTCACCTGGAAGGCTGAGTCCAGACCAACAGGGGCCACTCAGCTCCAGGCCCCAAGGGCAGACCTTCCAATTTCAACAAATAAAAAAGAACTCTGGAGTCGGACTCTCTGGATTAGAATTCAAGTTCCACCTCTTAATAATTATGTGCCTTTAGGCAAGTTACTTACTTTCCATTAGCCTCAATTTTCTAATCTGTAAAATGGGGATAATAACACCAACCTTATTAACAAGTTAAGTGCTTAGCACATACTAAGATCTCATTAAATGTCAGATGCTATCATTTTAGAAAGAAGGAAAAGAACATTCGATTTTATGAAAAATTCCCAGTTTTTAATCAACATTAGCAATAAATCCACACTTAAAAAAAATACCATGCAGGCCCAGTAAAATTCAACTCTCCCATTTGTGACCTCTGGTGTGTGTCTTTTCACACCTCCCTCTGTGCTCAGCACACATGTTAACGTGCACGTGTGTGCATGGCTAAAAGCACCAAAGGTGGCAGCAATGGTGCCACCTCACGCGAAGCACCACCTCTGTGGGCCTTCCTTGTTCCATTGGTAAAAGGGAAAGGATTTTCTTGTATCGGGAACAGGAAGGAGGACATCTCAGTGCTGGGAGCTTCCGGGGGAGCCTCCCCCTCACTAGAAAGAAACGTGGTCCTCCTGTGGCCTATGAGGCCTCCCCCACCCTGCCCTTCTGCCTCCCACGTGTGTCCCACAGTTCCTCACTCTGCTGTCCCTTCGCACGTGCTGTCTCCCCCTACAGCACCCTCCACTCCTTTCTTGATGGGGTGGCCCTGCTTGTCTTTTAGGCCTTGAAGCAACCGTCCCTTCCTCGGAGAGGCCTCCCCTGACCCTCACACAGCCCCCCGGGCACCATGGCATCTCCCAGTTTCCTGGTACCCAAGCCCTCACTGCGCTCCGCCATTCTTGTCTGTTCACGGTCCACCGCCTTTAAACTAAGTTCTTTTTTTTTTTTTTATTTTTGAGACACAGTCTCACTCTTTTGCCCAGGCTAGAGTGCCGTGGCTTCAGCCTAGCTCACAGCAACCTCCAACTCCTGGGCTCAAGTGATCCTCCTGCCTCAGCCTCCCGAGTAGCTGGGACTACAGGCATGCGCCACCATGCCCGGCTAGTTTTTTCTATATATTTTAAGTTGTCCAATTAATTTCTTTCTATTTTTAGTAGAGACGGGGTCTCGCTCTTGCTCAGGCTGGTTTTGAACTCCTGAGCTCAAACAATCCGCCCGCCTCGGCCTCCCAGAGTGCTAGGATTACAGGCGTGAGCCACCGCGCCCGGCCTAGAACGTAAGTTCTGAAAGAGAAGGTGCTGAGTCAGCTTTGTTCACAGGTCAAGACCAGAGCCGGGCCCAGCAGAAGGGGCCCACACGGATGGCGGGTGCGCGGATGCACACGAGTGAATGAATGAATGAATGAATGAATGCGTCCTTAGCAAAAAGACACTGGATGAACCCAAGATGGCAGCTTCTGTGCTGCCTCTGCTGCCCTGGGCTTCTGGTGCAGCGGAGCTGAAAGGCTGATTGGCCACGTCGTGCGCGTGTGTGTACACGGAGATGGGGCGGCGGGGTGGCTGGGACGCGGGGCCACGGGCCAGGAGCCTTCGGCCCGGCAGCCTCGCTCGGCCAGCACATCTGGTTGTAGAACACAGACGAAAGTCCTGCGCTCCCTTCTGCCAGCCGATTCCAATTTCACGCTCCCTGCGCTAATACCAGTGTGGTGGGGAGTGTGAGGCGACGCCGAGGAATGCGCACTCGCATGTCTGAACCGTCTCCAAAACGCCTGCCAGCCCGGGCGGCGGGGCCGGGCCGCAGCCGGCAGAGGCTGCAACCCGGGCCAGGGCTGCCCTGCGGCCGACTGTGGGAGCCAGAGACACACGTCCGCCACTCAGACGGGCCGGGGTGGCCACGGGAGGGCGAGGGGACGGAGAGAGGGCCCACCGCTGACCTCAGCCACCCCGACGGCAGGGTGCTGGCAGTACAGGGGATGTCTCTCCATTCCTCCCTTCAGTGAAAACGTGCTACCTTTATAATCGGCCGGGCGGTGTTGGGGGGAAGCCCCTTGGTTTAAAAATACATCCATAAGTATTGAGGAATTAGAACACTTCTGCTAGAGACCCCGCTTCAGAGCAGGGCCCCGTGCAGAAAGGGGTGCCAGCGTCCGGCACCGAGGAACACAGACTTTGCCAGCCCAGCTCTGGCAGTTCCTACCTGTGCGATTTGGGGCAAATCACTTCTCTCAGTGCCTCTGTTGCTTTTTCCATAAGATGGGGTTAAGAACAGGACCTCCCTCCCGGGGTCACTGTGGCGTAAAGCACCTACAGTCCCTGCCTCTAGTAAATACTCAATAAATGTTATTTCTTATTAATAAAACGGATAAAGGGTTGAGTTCTGGCCTGAGAGGTCACCTTGAGGTTTCCAAGCTCCCACCTGGCAGGTCACACTGATTCTGAGGGCAGGTGGTCTCGAGCTCCATGGCAGCCACTGACACTTTAGCCACTCTGGGACTCTCAGCCAGCGGGGCAGAGTGGTGACCACCCGCCCCAGACAGATTCTGCCTCTCTCAGCCTGTGGACAACAAGTACAATCTCAGGAACTGCCTGTCCTCGCTGAGTGCCTCCTGCGCACCAGGTACCGGCCTAACTCGTTTAACCCTCACGACTCCGGGAGGAGCGGCACACTTCTGGCTGACAGAGGAGGAGACCGACCCTGAGAGGCTGCGTGAGTCACCCCGGGGGCAGATCTGAGCCCCACTCTCTGGCTCTGGATTCCATCTGCCACATACAACATTAGGTTCTCATCGACTCCAAGTTTTGCAGATTTTATGACACACACTTGAACTAGTGGCAAGTACATAATCTCCCACTTGCCTAAAATCCATGATCTTCTTGGACTAACTTAGGTTTTTCCTCCTTTTAATAGAAACCCAGTTACAAAGAAATCCCCTCTCTAAGGAAAGCAACAGTGCAGGGCTGTTGATACAAGTGGGTGCCACTCAGCCTTACCACTGGTGAGACTCTAGGGCAGAGTGGGGACTGTGGCAGACTGGAGATCACACCCCATGGAAGGGGACAGTTGACTCTCAGCTCCAGCCGCCCCCAGAAAGGAATGGGAAGGACTGCGTCGGCCTTCTAACACCTGACCCTCTAGCAGTCCCAGTTCCTGCTGGCATCAGAGTTTGTGACCTCCATCTAAAACTCATAGTAATTGCTGGTGGGAGTGGAAAATGGTGTAGTTGCTTTGGAAAACAGTTTGGGACTTCCTAAAAAGAGTTACCACATGACCCACCAAACACACTCCTAGGCATTTACACGAAAGAAATAAAAACATATGTCCACATAAAAACTAGCACACAAATGTACCACGGCAGCATTATTCAGGATGGCCAAAAAGTAGAAACCAACCAAATGTCTACCAACTGATGGATGGACAAATGAAATATGGTACATCCATGCAATGGAATACCATTCAGCCATAAGAAGGAATGAAATACTAACACACGCTACGACACGGATAAACGCTGAAAACATTAAGTGGAGTGAAAGGCAGACACAAAAGGCCACATATGGTATGATTATGAAACATCTAGAACAGACAAATTCCCAGAGACAGACAGTAAATAGATGCGTGGTTGCCAGGGCCCAGGGGTGGGGAATGATTCCTAAGGAGCACAGAGTTGCTTTTGGGAAAATGTTCTGGAACGAGGTAGTGGTGATGGTTGTACAACCTTTAAACACACACAAAGCCTCCAAATGCTTCATTTTAAGGATAATCAATTTGGATGTTGGTGGGGGAAGATTACAACAGCTGTTATCCCTCTAACGGACGCTGTCATTCTCAGAACAGGGCCCAAACTCCACACCTCGTCCCTGCACTGTCGGCCACACCCACAGTTCCAGGCTCATCCCCGACCTCAAGTTCCACCCGCCCCCCACGTGCCCGAGAAGCTCGCCCTTTCCTGCCTCCGGGCCTCTGCACACGCCGTTCCCTACCCCGGTCTCCTGGCTGCACCCGGGAGGCCTGGCTGAGCTCTGGCCCCTTCTGAGTGTGTCTGAGCAGCGGGCCTATCTCCCCCAGCCTGCGTCCCTGTCCCGAGCTCCTCACGGGCCACTCGTGGGATCAAGCATCTCCCTGCAGCTGTGTTTCCCGCATGCATCTCAGGGTCACCCAAAGTTCAGCAAATATCTTTCGAAGATGACAACGTTTGGGTGCGAGAACCTCACTAGTGTAGGGCAACGAGGCCCAGAACTTGCTGTGGCATCACACACCGGGAAGAGGCAACGCCAGGGCTTGGACCCAGGCCCTGTGACTCCAGGGCAGTGTGTCCCAAACAGGGGTGATGTGTCCCCCAGGGGACACATGGCTATACCTGGCCACACCTGGAGACATGTTTGGCTGTCATGCGGGGAGTGTGGAGGGAGGGGTGCTAACAGAACCCTGTGGGTGGAGGCCAGAGCTGCTGCTAAGTGTCCCACCATGTCCAGGACACCTCTCCACAGAGAACTTTCCAGCCCCAAGCATCAACAGCGCTGCGGCGGAGAAGCCCCACTCTGGAGCTGGCACTCCTAACCACCAGGCCGTACTGTCTCCCCATGGCTTCTGTCTCCTCGGGATAAAGGTCAAAATCCTGACCTTGGATGGCAAGGCCAGGACAGCCCAGCTCTGCTGCCAGTTCCTCAGCCACACATGGGTCCAAATCCCCTTCAGCCCCTCGATCTGGCCTCCCAGGATTCTTCCAGTGTCCCAGTCTCCTCCCAGACAGCAGAGCTAAGATCCTTCCCCTCCAGGGGCCTCTGCCTGGGCTGCACCCCTCCCCCTGCCCAGCCCCTCCCCCAGCACATCTCTTCCCTGCATCCTCTGGGGCCGCAGACCCCACCCCCAGCCGCTACTGCCTTCACAGCACTCGCCTAACGAAGCCAAATGCTTGGTCGCGGTGGGCAGCAGAACCACGGCTCCCAAAGATGTTCACGTCCTAGTCCCTGCATGGTGTGAACGTGTGACCTTCCCAGAGACTCAGCAGGCGTGGTTAAGTTCAGGATCTTAAAGGGAGACTAGCTGGATTATCCAGGGAGGCCAATGTCACCACGAGGGTCCTTACAAGGGGGAGGCCGGGGGGCCAGACCAGCAGAGAGCCCGGAAGACGCTACGCTGTCGGCTTTGAAGAGGGGGATGCAGGTGGCCTCGGCACCGGCAAAGGCGAGGAAATGGATTCTCCCCGAGTCAAAGGGAACCAACCTGCCAACACCCTGGTTTTGGCCCCATAAGGCACATTTTGGGTCTCCGACCTCCAGACCTGTAAGCTAACGAATGCATGTTGTTCAAAGCCTCTATGTTTGTGGCGATTTGTGACACCGGAAGCCACCATGGTAATCCTTTGTTGAGTGTCTCCCCGGCCCTCGGTCAGCGACAGGGGACAGAATGCCCAGAAAGGAACTGGGCGTGACAGCCGGGCCCAGGCAAGGCGAGAACCAGGCTACACATTTTCACGTTCTCTTTCCTCTTTCGAATGTGTGGAATCAAATTCAAATGAATCAGCTATTCCAAGGGCAAAGTTTTAATTATATTCCTGCTTCATTCTCTGCTGACAAGAATGTTAATTCTCTGCTAACCCGGTGCCGACTGCCACGCTTGTCCCCCCCCTGCAGCTCAGAGGGCCCACAGCCCCCCGGCCAGGTGACCCTTCCACAGCCACGAGCTCCTCCCAGCCCTTCCCTGTGCAGGGGGCCTGGGTCCCGAGCCCACGCCCAGGCCGTGGCTGAGCTCCGGCAGACGTGAGCTGGAGTCCGGTGTCACATAACTACCTTGTGGAGCACGTGCTCCTCCTCTGGGAGCTGGGGACCCACTTTGCAGGGCAGCAAAGAGGAAATGAAGGGCCAGGCATCTCGGCCCAGGCAAGGAAGGGACAGGTGACTGGGCCAGCAGAGAGGCAACAGGGCCAGGTGGGGTCTGTGGAGAAGCAGAGAGCCCGTGCCCTTCTGCAGGGCAGCTGCCACACGCTCTCCCCATTCTTGCAGGAATGCGGCCCAGGGGCTGGAAATGTTCTCTCTCTCAATTGGGGTCACCTTTATGCAGGTATTGATACCTGTAAACATTCACTGAAATGTACACTTAAGATGTGCACTTATGTATTTACACCTTGAAAAACAAACACATTAACGTATTTAAAGAAATGTGGGTGCAGGGTATTGAAGCTTCTAAATTTTCAAAAGAAGCTTAACATTCAGATTTTTATATAAAGCATCCTGATTTTTAAATGTTGGAAACAAATTCTTCTTTGTCATTTTTTAAAAAAATACCATGTGCGTGCAGCCCCGCTCCTTTCATCACAAACCCCCTCTGTTGTGCCCAACACCCGATGCTCTCAAGGCCAGACCTGCGTCTTCGAAGAGAGGGTGACGACCAGATCGAGTCTGCGGGTCTCACAAAGAAACTTCGTTAGTATCCTCCACGCACCTCTAGCTGGTCCACTTTGGTGTAGACGCCACGAATTTCTGTCACTTTGGCCTTAAGGAGTGGGATGTTTTCCTCCAGGATCTGCGAAGTGTCGCTCCTGATCTGCAAGGAACAAAACAGCTCCTCAGGCGCCCCGCCCTGTCGCCGCGTCCTCCTGCCTGTCTTGGGGGCTGGCCGGCATCTGCGCTGACCCCGCTGACAGCCAAGACGCCAGGTGGTGTCCTGCTCAAGGACAGGCCCAGGAACAACCCAGCCCCACGTGGAAACCAAATTCATTGCCTCTTGGCACCCAGACCTACCCGGGTATTATTAATACTTATTGACCGACAAATTAATCGTTCCCCTACCCAAACAACCAGCAGTGAGTCCCAAACTGAACATCTTCAACCACTAACCCACTAAACTGGAGCAAATGGAAAGCAGCAAAATCTCTTCTCTAAACCAAACTGCTAGGTCCAGTTTTTGTTGCACTGGAATTAATAATGTTAACAAGTTGATAATTATCATCAATACTCATTCATGTTAACAAAAACCATGACTCTCACACACAAGCACTGTCCTAAATACTTCCTCGCACCATCTCATTTTCATTTTCTTCTGCTTATAAGGACCCCAAAAGTGACTGTGAACTTTGGGAAGCCACATCTTTCCCTGGATCACTGAAATTAGACACTGACACCTGTTTTCCTTCAGAGCCTAAGGCCCAAGGCTAACCCTTCTGTGTGTGTGTGTGTGTGTGTGAAAGAGAGATGCCATTTGCACGTATCACATCCTCGCTGTGCAGAAAGGCAGTACACACGCTGCTCTCAAATTCTGGGAGCAACCGAGTCCCCTGGGAGAAGCCTGTCACACGCTGACTCCCGGGCCCCTCTGGCTCTGGTCCTGTTTGTCTGGGAATCCACATTTTCGGCCAAGGCTCTGAACAGCACTAGAGTGGGGATCTGGGAACCACAGTTAGAGGAACACCAGTGGGCACAGCAGGAGCTGGACTCGAGAGTCAGACTAGAATGTAAATTTAGCTCTACCCACCATGAGCTGTGTGACCCTGGGTAAGTCACCACACCTCTCTGAGCCCTCCTTTGCTTATCTGGACAGTGGTGCAATGATGGGGTCGGTCCTTCGCTGGAATGCTGTGAGGGTGAAGTGTTTAGCAGAGCGCCGGCAGCTCCTGATGGGTCCCAGTGACTCCCGTCCTCCTGGCGTCCACGCCTTTGGGTGCGCTCCCCTCCCCGAGACTGTGGGCTGGACCTAATGACTCGCTTCTAATGAAGGAGCCGGCCACAGGGGTGAGATGTCACCTCCAAGAGTAGGTGACACAAGGCTGTCACGGGCATCTTGCTAGTGTCCCCTCTCTGCTGGCTCACTCGTGCACACCCTCTCCCCCCACCCTCTCCGTTGCCTGCTTCGATGAAGCCAGTCACCATGCTGGAGGGGCCCATGCAGCAAGGAACTGAGGGCGGCCTGCAGCCAACAGCCCACGGGGAACTGAATCCTGGGGGCAGCTGGTGCCCCAGTCGGGCCTCATGAGCACAGCAGCCTGGCCAACCCACTGACCGCAGCCTGCAAGAGACCCCGAGCCAGAGGACCTAGCTCTGCTGCACCAGAATAAACATTGTTTTAAGCCACTAATTGACATAATTTTTTATGTAGCGATGGATAACACAGAATGGCAACTCAGTATAAAATGTTTATTTTTAAAACATTTTTGAAAACTCTGTTTCTCTTCCTCTTGCTGCCTAAGTATGTAAGACTTCTTGTAGTTCTCATGGACATCTGCTCCCCTGCCATTCAGATGACATCCCCCTGGCCAGGTGTCTCAAAATCCTTGTCACAGGCTCTCTCGAGAGCCTAACCCCACTGCCCTACTTGTCCAAAACCAAACTCCTCCAGGCCTCCCTCCACACCCACCCCTCCCTGCATCCCCTCCCCTAGGCATAGTGCCACCAGCTCCCAGGGCACTTGGTTCCAAGTCCAGTGTCCTCAGGGAAGGTCTTTTCTTATGTCCTGATCCCACAATGTCAAAGATTGGCCCTGAGAGGTGGCATCTGGTATCAGGCTGCCCAGCCTCAGTCCCTGCCCCACCCTTCTTCACCATGACCCCAGGTAAGTCCCCCAGCCTCCCTGTGCTTGTTTCTTCATCTGTAAAATGGGGGTGCATAGTAGTGCTTTTCTCACAAGAACTCCATGAGGATTAAACAAAACCATCTGCGTCTGAATGTGGCCCACGGAGACCCCTCATGTGGCCCCCAAAGTGTTTTGGTATTTCCATTTGACTTAATTTCCAAATTTAAAATTCCAGTGGGGCTCCTAGAAGAAATGGCTGCTTCCAGGGCTAGGATGGGGGAAATATAAGAGAGCCTGGAGCATCTTGTGGGACTAGAAAGGAAGGATTCAAAAAAAATTAAGGATGGGGCATGTCAGAGGGGTGCAGGAGCCAACCCGGAAGAGTAAAATGGCCAAAGCTGGAACAACTTGAGCAACAAAATAAGCAACGTAGTACTGGATTATAACCCGAAGTATACAACATGCCCGTGTCTGATGAGCACACATAATCAATAGGGGTGTAGAAAGGGGAAACCAGTAACATTCCAGTGGAGAAACCTGGCAGAGACCACCCTCCGCAAGCGATGGAGGTTCACATGCACAGCGATGCCAGGGGGCGCTGGGTACCCCCTCACAGGGTACGATGAGAAGGCCCCTCCTCTGCGCCGTTCTTTCCATAAACTCGTAACTCCCGTCTAACCACAAGGAAAAGAGCAGAAAAACCCAAATCGGGGGACCCTCTGCCAGATCCCTGAACAGCGCTCCTTGAAACTGTCAAAGTCACGAAAAACAAGGAAAGACTGACATTGCCTCAGATCAGCGGAGCCTAAGGAGACATACAGCTTGGTGCAATGCGGCATCTGAGACTGGAACCTGGAACAAAAGAGGACATTAACGGGAAACCGGTGAAATCAAAATAAAGCGCGGAGCTCAGTGAATAGCAAGGGCCCAACATGGGCTTCTGACTTCCAACCAACGTACGTGTGACGTGAGATGTTCTTGAGGGAGGTATATGAGAACTCTCTGAACTACCTTTATAACTTTCCCATAAATCTAAAACTATTCTGAAATAAAATACATAAATACGGTTTTAAAAGTTCAAGTAATTCAGTCTGGATTTACAGCTACTCTTAACCGTAGCTCCGGCAGCACTGGGCCTGCGTCTCCCCAGACACCAAGGGCTGGGGCGGCTCCCTCCAGGTCGGCCCGAGCTCGCCTGCTGCCACAGTCCCCACCCCTCCCTAGTGTCCCATCCCTGCCCGCTTTGCTCATGTCCGCACCCTGCCTGTCTCCAGCATTTGTCTTCCATACCCTCCCTGTCTGCCCCAGGCCGAATGTCTAGAGAGAAGCCCGTCCCTCCACCTAGGAGAAAGCACATAACATGACACAAAGCAGATAACTAACCCCATGGCAAGGCCCAAACACTGCAGAGCAAATGCAAATCTTTCTTTTCTGTTAATTTCTAAAGAAACCAAACGGGAGAAGGGAGTGAGAATGGGGGATTGGTCTTAGCAACCTACAGGGGTGAAGGAGAAGGAGCTCTCCCCGCCTCCCCCTAAACTCCAAGGAACTAGAGGACACAGAGGGCCCTTCTCTGGAGCAGCTTCTCCAACGCCGAGTGTCAGCAGGAAGGGCTGTCTCTACCTGCAGAGGCAGGTGCTTAGGGTGGGGGCGGGGCAGGCAAGCCTAGGCGGCTGAGAGATCCCAGCCCTTACCCTTGGGTCCACCGTGGGCTGGGAACTGTAAGAGGAAATTTCAGGGTTATTTAACGCAGGCCCAGTCACAAAAGGCACGGCACCAACAGACCACACTCTGAGCTTTCACCACGTGCTGGGACAGAGCCTGTGCGGCAAGAACTGTTTCCTCTTCAGCCTTATCTTAAGGGTGAGAAAACCAAGGCTCAGAGACTAAATGGGCTGGCCAAGGTCACAAAGCTGGAAAGCGAGGGAGGGAGGTTTGCAATCCAGGTTGGTCTGAGGCCACCCCCAACCCCAGAGGTCCACAGACACAGTTCTGTCAGGCCCAGGCAGTGTCAGCCTGATGTCTAAAAAACAAACAAAAGCACGAGAAAATGCCAAAATGTCAAATTCAGAATATTTCCCTTAGAAACCCAGATTTCTGGCTTCTTGTGAAAAATCAGAAGATGTGACCATACTGAGCCTAGATCCAGCCACACTGAGCCCACACTTCACATGACAACAACCAGCTGGAGCCGGCTGACAGCTGCCTCCTTTGACAGCCCCAGTCCCCGCCACTCCCTAGAGTCTCCCCAACATGGAGTCCATGGCTACTCAGAGCACTTTTCTTCTTATAGGGGGGTCAAGAGGAAAGTGACACATTTCTCACACCCAACTCGCTTCACGTGGTCACATCAAGGGCATGTGACTCTGCACGCCTTGGGCTATACTCTGAGAGGAGCAAAGAGGTGTCGGCGAAGGATCAGTGCTCTGGAGCCTCTGCCAGGACCAATCTGACGGGTTTATGAGCTGAGCCCCGGGATCCCCAGCCCACCCTCCCACCTCCCCAGAGCTGGTCTCGGGAGCCCAGAAGTCCGGGCGGCAGGTGCTGAGGTCATCGGCTGTCCAAGACGATTCAGGGCCCCCAGGAAGGAGACCAAACGCACTTGACCCAAGAACACGCACCCGTGCCAAATGCAACTGCTGGGCCCAGGCCAGCAGGAATGTTCTCCGTCTATGTGAGCAAAGGAAGAGTCTGCTCCCTGGCGGAAGGTGGGCCTGAGGCCACTGGGGTCTCAGAGGAACTGGACGAGCCTTCCAAAGTCCAGAGGGCTGAGCGGGAAAGGCCTCACAAATCCAGTTACTGTGGTAACATCCCCAGTGCCACGGCCCTCTGGTTTTGATAATGACGATGATGACATTAGTAGCTACCATTTATCGGTCCTGTAATACACAGCAGGCACTGTGCTCGGCAATTATTTTTAATTGCGTGTAAATGACATGCAGAGAGGTCTTAAGTGGACAGCTTGACGAGTTTGTACAGATGTTTGCATCTGTGTCACCACCGCCCAGACCGCGACACAGAACATTCCATCACCCCATTAGACCCCCTCATGCCTCCTCCCCCTCACAGGCACTCTCCCAAAGCCGACCACTGCCTGATTTCTACCACTGTGCATCAGTGTTGCCTATTTCCGAACCTCAGACTGATGGAAGCACACAGGACGTATTCTCGTGCCTGGCTTCTCACTCAACGTCACGTTTGTGCGACGCATCCCTGTTGCTGGGGACAGCTAGCCATTCTTTTTCATCATTGTGTCGTATTCCAATACGTGAATGAATAACAATTTATTTACCCATTTCACTGCTGGTGGACATGTGGGATGTTTCCAGCGTGGGGCATGATGAACGAGGCTGCTAGGAACACTTGGGTATGAGTCTTTGTGTAGACGCTTGTTTTCGTTTCTCTTTGGTAATGACCTAGGATTAGAATTGCTGGGATACAGGGTTAAGCGTATGTTTATAAGAAACTGCCAAATGGTTTTCCAGACTGGCCATGTCTTTTTGTATTTCTACCGGGAATGTATTAGTGTTTCAGTTGCTCTACATCCTTGCTGACACCTGACATGTTGGTGGTTTTTAATTCGAGCCATTCTAGTGGGTGTGAAACACACACCCTGCCTCAGCTATTCCTCACAGTAACTCTTTGGAGATGGATACCATTTGTTTTTTCTTTTCTTAATTTTTTGTAGAGACCGGGGTCTCACTATTTTGCCCAGGCTGGTCTCGAACTCCTGACCTCAAGCAGTCCTCCTGCCTCGGCCTCCCAAAGTGCTGGTGTTACAGGTGTGAGCCACGATGCTTGGCTAGATGGATACCACTTGTAGTGTGTTATGTTCCTCCCAGGAAGAGGTGGCAGTCCACGTCCTCTCCCCGTGATTACGAGCGGGCTATGTGCCTGCTCTGACCAATAAACTACGACAGAAGTGCCACTGTGCCAAATTCCAAAGCCAGGCCTCAGGAGACTTTGCAGCTTCCATTTCCTGCCCATTGTAATAATCGCTCCAGGGAGGCCAGACGGCCATGCTATGAGGAAGCCCAAGGCAGCCACGCGGAGAGGCTGCATGGAGGAAAGTCACGCCAACCAGTCCCCAGCTAGATCAGCCATCCCAGCCCAGGTGCCAGACAAGTGACGAAGGAGCCAACTTGAAATCCCCATCCCCACAGGTGACACGTGGCTCAGAAGAGCTGTCGCCCCTGTGCCCTGCTTTAGCCCACAGAATAAACTGGCTGTTTTACACCACTAAGTTTTGGGGGAGTTTGATGCAGCAACAGATCATCAGAACCATGATCTCCATTTCATGGAGAAGATAAAGATTCAGAGAGGTAAAGTGACGAGCCCAAGTCCCCACAGCAGGAAAAAGCAGAGCTCGAAGTGCCAACAATTGGCATTATATCGAGGGTCAAAACAGGTCCCAGCACAGAGTAGCAGATTTCAGTCACAGAGAGTGATCAAGGCCAAGCTGGTGGAAGAATTAATACACCAGACAGGAAGCTGGACTTTGATTTCTAACAGCCTGATTGTATCAGAAAGGAAGTGGCTTCTCTCTAAATCATGCAGCGTAGAGTCTGGCTTCTCTCAGACCTCTAAATTGATCAGACAGCGTCTCTGAAGGCTGAGGCAGGGGCCCGAGGGGCAGTGGTCCATGGTGTGACATCACCTGCCCCCTACCTTAGATTTTAAGGCAGCTCTGAAGAGCAAAGGAAGTGCCAAGCTAGGACTGATAACCAGACACCTCTCTCTGCAGCCGTGCGCCCATGACTCAAGGGCACTGGCATGGCAGGCGAGCCAAGTTCCAACCACTGGGGGGCCAGAGGATTTCTACAACATAAGTGTCATCGGCACAGAGCCCAGCTGCAAGGGGCTGCAAACTCAAATGCCTGCAGGGGCCCCAGAAGCACCACACGGTCGCAGCGCAGGCTGGGTATGTCATATCAGCGTGGACACATGGAAAGATCTCCGCTTCCACAAGGAAGCGCGCTCTCTTCCATTTCTTGGAACATGGGACCCTCTTGGCCTGGCTTTATTTTCCCACTTTGGGTAGGGTCAAAAGTACAGGGAGATGTAATCTATCAAAAACACACGAGCACGCGGTGGCTGTGGAGTCGGGGAGGCTCCCCAGGGAGCAGCTGGAGCTCTGACAAGCGGGAGAGCCACACGTGCAATGCACAGCGGGCAGCCGCTTGCGTGCCAGGTGCCTTGGTGACGCTTGCCAGGTAGGAATAAGCACCCCAGGGGGACATATCTTCACTTTTCTGAGAAAAGCCAGAAATCCAGATTTTTTTGCATGAAATTCTAAAAATGGCAGCAGCTAATGCTTACGTTCTCTGTTGTTTTTTTCCAGAAACATCTCTGCAGGCAGGACTGGGCCCATGGGTCATTCGTGCATGGCCTCAGAATTAAAACCCTTGCAGAGAACATCTCCAGGCTCCAGGTGAGGAAGACCTTCCCGATGCTGCCTGCAGTCTTGGGTCTCCTGGAGACACAGACGCATACGTCCCGCCAGGAAAGCAGTGATGGTTTTCCAGGGCTGGGTGGAACGGGCCTCTCTCTGCTGTCCAAGCGGACGCCTGCCCCGAGCTCTCCTCTCAAGCTGGATGGAGGGTCTCCTTACACGGAACACCCACAGGGATGCTGAGGTGGGACTTGGGAACAAGAGTGCCCCTGGAGCATCCGTCCACACCGTCTTCCAGACTTGCCTCCCCTGCCTGCAGCCAGCATCCTCCACGCAGTGACAGCCGCACCACGTCCCTGGCCTTCCGGCCTTTGCACAGGCTGCTCCCTCTGCCTGGACGCCCTCTTGCCCCATCTGTTGAATTCTTTCCATTCCTCCTTCAAGCCCCAAATGAATCACCACCTGTTCTGCGAAGCCTTCCCCAGTTCCCAGGTAGGATTTAACGTCTCTGCTCTGGGATCCCTTTGCACCCGGAACGCACCTTCACAACGGCAGCTGGTACCCAAAGCCGTCTCCCCCAGTAGCCTGGGGCTCAGTGGGGACAGAGACAGATTGAAGTCTCTTTGCGGCCTCTAGCTCATCATGGGGCCCCTTTGTGAGAAGTGTCCAATGCTTGGTGACGAGGAAAGGACTACCCAGGCCGTTAAAAGCCTGTCTTATTACCTAGCTCCCACCTGGACCCACAGCTGAACTTTAAAAAGAGGAAAAAACACATAGGTCCTCTCGGGAAGGTGTCTGTCTCACTCACTGCCGTGCCCCAGAGTCTGGCCCGGGGCAGGCACTCAAATGTCTGCGGAGCATACAGGGGTAACAAACACAGCGCCTGGTGCAAGGTAGGTGCTCGATAAATGTCTGGGGCTGTTGTTACTTTACTCCCTTGGACTCTCACAAATGCCTCGCAGGTGCTGGGCACTGTTCTTTGCAGGGGTATAAATCCACGCCACTGGGCCCTGGCGGCCAGGCTTCCTCTGCGCCAGAGAGAGGCAGGGCCTGGTCGCCGCATGAAGCTCTATCCTTTGGGCCTCCTGGCAGAAGCCTCAAACCTGGGTTGCTGGTTTGCCTCTAATAAGCTTTGGAACGTCTAGAAAATTCCATCACTGTTCCTAGGGGCTCTATACCTGGCTGGCAACAGCCTCGGGGACACGAGGATCTAGAGGCAACTTCTTAGAGAATTTGGACTAGAGACTTTGTCTTCCGGGCCTAAGGCATTGTCTTCCATCTTCTTCCCCACCCGGCCTAGGGGATTTGAGCCAACAAAACAGGGTAGGAGGCCAAAGCCGAGAGAACAAAAGGATTCAGGAAGGAACTTGATGCCCAACCCCACCACGAGCTGTGGCCCGGGCAAGAGGCTCCTCCTGGGCCTCGCAGGCCTGAAGCCATTTCCTGGCTGTCTCCATGTTTGCACAGCGAACTGCGCACAGCCGAGGAAAGTTAAATATAGTCTTAGCATCCCCACTGAACGGCTCCCCGCATCGGTGCCCGAGAGTGCCACCTTGTGGCCCGCTCCCGGCTCCTCTGCGGAATAAAACCATCTCAGGGGAAGGACGAGATCAAGATGGCTGCCTCAGGAAGCACTTGGGGTTGAGAGAGCGAGTCTGTGTGTGAGAGAGAGAGTGGGGGGGAGGGGGAGAGAGAGAGAGAGAGAGAGTGAGTGTGTGTGTGTGTGTGTGTGTGTGTGTGTGTGAGAGAGAGAGAGTGTGTGTGGCTTTCCTCTCACCGCTGGCCGCTGCCCCGTTCCTTCTGGTTGCTAAATCACCACCAAAATGGCGTCCCCAGAAAACTCCATCAGGCCCAGAAGTCGGGCCTTGGCCTCGTCCACACCTCCCGGGCAGGCGCTCACCATGTCCGTCAGGCTGCAAAATTCCTCCAGCCTCAGGAGCATCCCCTCGATGGTCTCCTCCACCTCCTTCGCCTGAAAGAGAGACAATATCCTGGAGATTAGCAAGTGGTTTCCAGGGAGACAAACACCCTTCATTTTTTTTTTTTTCCAAAGCAAACTAAGTCTTAGGATTATGTGCCCAGTTCCTTCTAGACCCCTTTCCGTAGCCTGGTCTGAAATAGCAATACGCTGACAGTAGTCTTGACTCCCACCCATGGAGGACTGGTTAAAGCCAACGCAGACGACCCACTCTACACAGCGCTCAAAAGAGATCAATAAATGCTAACTGGAAATAACAAAGCTACCCTTATCTCCTCCCTGTACAGATGAGCAAACTGAGGCTCAGAGAGGTGAAGTAAGCTGCTCGAGGTCACACAGCTAACAAGGGATGGGGCCAGGATTCTAACGTAGGCTGGAGTCCACAGCCTCAGATCCTGCTCGGATAAACTCCGCAACGTGCCCCCTGAGCAGCACCTGGGGAGGAAAAGAAAGGTGCTGGAGGTGTTGGTTACAAATCTATCTTTGTAAACACATACAAAAACGTACATGGTTCAACAGAGAATGGCCTGGAATGATATGTGCCTAACTGTTAACAGTTAAGGGACGTGCTTTTTTTTTTTTTTTTAAGAGATGGGGTCTCACTATGGTGCCCAGGATGGGCTCAAGCAATCCTCCTGTCTCTGCCTCCCGAGTAGCTGGATTGTAGGTGTGAGCGACCATGCCTGGTGAGACATGCTTACACTAAAAAATTATTTGTTGTTTATCTGAAATTCAAATTTAACTGCGCATGCTATAGTTTCTTTGGAAACCCTATTAATAGTGCTTTCGTCACCCTGGGGAATAGGGATGGGGAATGGGCTCTGACAATGGGGACTTAAATGTTTTATGTTATTTGAATGGTCCAGCACTCAAAAGATCAGGCCAGGCAGCGACATAAACGAGTGAAACAGGTCATCAGAGCTTGTGGTCATCTGAGAGGTGCCTGTCTAGTTCTGGAGCCACTAGCCACTAGCCGCCATCAGTAAACACCAGCCTAGGGCTGCTAGATCTTTCCATCTTCCAGGAGAAGTCAGAAACTCTAATTTGATGGGAAAGTCCCAATTTTTAAATATTGGCACACTTTCAAAAAAGAAAATCTTTAACACTCCACGGGCCAAGCCAACTGTGAACACTGAGAGGGCCCGCCGGGGTACAAACCCCGCTTCATTCACTTGTGTAAAAATCAGTTTGAGCTTTTCTCCCCGCTCGAGTATGTACTATGCTCATGACTTATAAAATACCGGTTTTTGTTGTTGCTGTTGTAATTACCAAGCATCCAGAAATAAAGTTCACCCAGAACATGAACCACTTTCTCTGGCTTACCAGGCCACGTGGTTCTGCTCCAAGGAGGGGTGGCCTCGTCCCCGCCCCCCCCACCTGAAGACTCCCTCGCCGCCCACTTGTCCCCAGAGAAATGTTTATACAGCGCCAGTGCCTGCCGCTTCCAGCATGAGCCGTCGATACCACAACAAAATAAACGACTGCACCAAAAAAACCCCATCTTTCGGGCTGGAGTATAAATAGCACCAAGTTCAATTTTAACTCCGGAACCTTCATCTCACAGCTGGGACTATTTCTGCACCTCAACGGGGGATGGTGGAGGCAAGACAAGGAAACATGAAAGAGACCCCCCACCTCCCAAAAGTAAAATTGTGGTTTAAAAAATGTCATTATCGCACTAAGGGAGAAAGATGGAGCCGAGAGGTCACGGAGGTAGGAGAACGGGAAGCTCAGTTGTTCCTTCTGATGCAGAGGAAAGCGCGAGAGAAAAGGGGGGGCCCTGAGGGTGACAGAGAGTCCCTGGGAGCACAGTGTGGACAGCCCAGACCCCAGTGTAGACACAGACACGCTCAGGAAAGCAAAGCGTGCACAGGCACCGGCAAAGCCTGCGCCCCAGCTGGGTAGGATGTCTCCTTCCCAAGACGTTCTCTTTGCTTGTAGGAAGCACATCTCACCCTACACCGCATGTTCAGGAAGGACATGGCATGTTCCTGTCAGTCCTGGGTTCTAACCCCATCTTCCCCTCTGCCAGCTGTGCGACCTTAACCCAACAGCTTAACTTCTGCATTTCACTGCTGCTGGCTCACCTGGGACAGGAGCCATCACACCCATTCGGCAGGGTGGTTAGAAGGGAAACCCGACATGATAAATGTGGCTAAATCGTTCACTCGAGTGCTGACACGCAACGGCACGTGAGAAAGGGTTGCTTTGTGTATCCCTCTCACTGGATAACAAAAACCACGGCTAATCACTACACGTGGATTAGCTCACCTGATTCTCACAAGAATTCTATACAGGTACCACTATTCCCCCCTTTTATGGATTGAGAAACAGAAGATCAGAGATGTTAAGTCACTTGCTCAAGGTCACACAGCTAATAAATATGGAAGCCAGAATTTGACCCTGAGCGATTTGACTCCAGAACTGAAGTCTGTGACCACCAAGATGCTCTTCGAGGGAGGGGTGGAATGTGTCCCCTTTACTGCTGCCTGTCAACTACAATCTCTCTCTCCCACCTCACCCCCTGGTACCTAGGGTGGTGCCCAAAAGCAGGACGGAACAAAGAATGTATGTGCTGACTGTTCGGCCAGCTAAGGGAGAAACAAGACCAAGACACTCCCAGCCAACAGGAAGGCGCTCAGGATTAGCCAGCCCACCATGCCCACAAATCGCTCGTGGGACAATTTTCTCTCAAGATAATCCCCTAAGTGGCCTCAGAAATGAGAGTCCCGCAGGCTGCAGCCCACGTGCCCCAGCCCAGGAGCAAAATGAACGCCCTCGCTGTTCTCTGCAACTCCCCGGGTACAAATCGCTCCACTCAGAGGGGAAAAAGGGAAAAGGCTTGCTTTAAGTGACATTCAGGGAACGACCGGTGGAGACGGCAAGTGGGCTTTTTCTAACAAGTGTAAATCATGTGGTTTTGCCTTCTTCCCCGCACCTCCCCTTCTCCCAAAGCGCCAGCCCAAGCTTCCCAGCGGGGTGTGCCAAAAAACCGACGTGGGCTGACCCTGCCTGCCAAGCGACTGGCACAGGAAAACACAGAAAGATCCTCTAGCCGTGATCTTTTCCAGCTCAACAAATGGAAACTCCATCGTCCAGTTGCTCAAGCCAAACACTTCAGAGCACACTTGACTGTTCTCTCTCTCTCAGCTCCCATCCCACCCAGTCTGCCAGCAAATCCTCTCGGTTCTACATTCAAAATGTCCCTACCCTAGTCTGACTGCTTCTCTCCATCTCCTGCGCCAGCACTCCGGTACAAGGCACCATCAGCTCTTGCTGGGACTATTGCAGTAGCCTCATCGCTGGTCCCCTGCTTCCCGTTCTGCGCCCCTTCAATCTACTCCTCTGAGGGATTCGCTTAAAACCAAAGTCTTCCCTGCTCAAAATGCTCCACTATACCTCTTCACACCCACGAGGATGGCTACAGTCACAGAAATGGAAGATAGCGAGGC
This sequence comes from Propithecus coquereli, assembly GCF_000956105.1. Taxonomy (NCBI): domain Eukaryota; kingdom Metazoa; phylum Chordata; class Mammalia; order Primates; family Indriidae; genus Propithecus; species Propithecus coquereli. Next base: position 426,657 of record NW_012153785.1, read on the forward strand.
TTGGCAAGGATGCCGAGCAGCTGGAACCCTCACCTGCTGCTGGTGGAAACGCAAAATCGTGCGGCCACTTTGGAAACCAGTCTGGTAGTCCTCAAAAGGACCCCTATGACCAAGCAATATACCCAAAAGAAAATACACGCTCTTACAAAGACTTGTACATCATTCGTAACAGCCGAAAAGAGAGAAATAACCCAGTGTCCATCAACCGGTGAATGCACAAACGAAATGGGACATATCCATAGGACGGGATACGATTTGTCAACGAAAAGGAATGAAGTACCGGTACATGCTACAACACGGATGATCCTTGACAACACGTCAAGTGAAAGCAGCCAGACACAAAGATCACGTAGTACGTAGTTCCATCCACACAAAGTGCCCAGAAGAGGCAAAGCCACAGAAACAGAAAGCAGAGCAGTGGCTGCCTCTGCGCATGGCACTGGGGGACAAAATAAGGAATAGCTGCTAACGATTATGGGGTTTCTTATCTGGGTGGTGAAGACGTTCTGGAATGGTGGTGTCTGCACGACACAGCAAATATACTGAAAACCGCTGAATTCTCTACTTTAAAATGGTGAGGTTTATGTTTTGTGAATTACATATCCATTTTTTTTAAAAAATCCTCTCGCCTTCCACCTCACTCAATAAACACCTAACCGATGGCCGGGCGCGGTGGCTCACGCCTGTATCCTAGCTCTCTGGGAGGCCGAGGCGGGTGGATCGTTTGAGCTCAGGAGTTCGAGA
>NW_012153785.1:428237-431001 GCF_000956105.1 Propithecus coquereli
AGGAGACCTTGCGGCTTCTGATTCACCCTCTCAGAAGCCAGCGGCCACGTGAAGAAGTCCAGGCAGTTCTGCTGCGGAGGCCACATGTCAAGAGAGGCCCTGGAGATTGAAAGACCACGTCGGGGAGACCCAAGATGCCCCAGCACCAACTGCCAGACGTATGAGCAAGGCCACGCTGGACCTGCCAGTGCAGCCCGCCCTCTGGTCGAAGGCAGCCCCTGAGTGAGCCCACGAAATGGCAGCTGTTTCAAGCTGCGAAGGTTTGGGGTAGCTTGTTACCCAGCAACAGGTAATCCACGCAGTGGCTCCTGGACCATTCAGTGCAGGAAACAAAGAAGGGAGGGAGGAAAGGAAGAGCCACAGGAGAGGAGGAGGACGTGCTCCCTGGACCAGCTACAGCCTGAGAACAGCAGCCTGGGCTGCTCTTTAGTCTCAACCTTGCATCTCGTGCTGTGTGGTCTCAACTACACCCCCAACCATCTCTGTGCCTCTGTTTCCCCATTTGAAAGTTGGGGGGAAAACAATCCTCAGACTCTCTGTGTCCCATGACAGAAGCGAAGGAGGTCGACTGAGCAACTTCTCTGGTTACGCCCAGTGAGAGGAAGTCTCCATACAAGAGACGACTGTCACTGGGACCTTTCTAGGGTCTCCAAACTCGAAGGGACACAGAAGCCAGGCAGGTCATGAAGTGGGCTGTGCTTAAGGCTGTTCTCTGCAAACTGCTCATTTGCAGTCTCCCACTTTTGATAGAGAGATTTTACTTTTCTCCAACTCTAAGAAAAACAGCAGCAGAAGCAGGATAACAAATGAACAAATGGCAGCTGACATTCAGCCTCCAGGTCAGGGAGAGAGGGGTGGGGACTGTGGCAAACAGGAGAGCCTACACCCCAGCTAAAGAGGGTAGCTGCTGCTTGGCCCCAGCTTGTGCCAGGCAGGAACATACCAACCCTGCTTTGATCGAGACGAACAGTGATCCAGATATTTATGCAAATTCTCCCAATTTGAAAATGTTCAAAACTAGCCTAATAAATTTAGACATACTATGATAGGCTGGTGTACTGTAAACCGAGCACTTTGGGAGGCTGAGGCCAGAGGATTGCTTGAGCCCAGGAGTTCGAGACCAGCCTGAGCAACATAGCGAGACCCGTTATCTACCAAAAAAAAAATTAGCTGGATATGGTGGCACACGACTGTACTCCCGGCTACTCAGGAGGCTGAGGCAGGAGGATGGCTTGGTTTCAGATGTTTGAGGTTGCAGGGAACCGTGATCACACCACTGCACTCTAGGCCCAGTGGCAGAGCGAGACTCTGTCTCAAAAAGAAAGAAATAAAAATAAAAATTAAATTAAATTAAAATACTATGATGGCCAAATAAGTCTGTTTGTGGCTGAATGTGGCCTTCAAGCCTCTGGCCAACCTGTGTCTCTAAAACACAAACATATTACAGCAAAAAGCAGATTGGTGGCGAGTTTGGGGAGTTGGAGCTATGGGGTACAGAGTTTCCTTTTGGGATAATGAAAATGTTGTAAAACTGATTGTAGTGGATGGTTGCACAAATCTGTGAATGTACTAAAAGCTGTTAAATTGTATACTTGAAATGCGTGAACTGTTATGTACATGAATTATATCTCAATAATGCTATTTAAACACATACCCTCCAAAACACTGGAGAATCTTAGAAACCACAAGGTCACTCAGCCCAGGCAGAAAAAGCAGCCTGAGTCTCATCTCTGTGCACAGGACGGGAGGGATGAAACGAAGGTTGAAAAATCCCAGGAGCTGGGGAGCAGATGGAGCAATCCTCTGGATAGCCTTCGGTCTGCACTGCAAACCAGGGAGGAGCTGGCAGGTTAGATAATCCACTGCCTAACAAGGAAACTGGGGGACTCACTCCTCCCAGACCACCAAGGCAGGACAGAGTTCCCATGCTCGTCCCAAAGGGACCCTTGACCTTGAGATTTAAGTCTCCGGAAAGGGCTGAACACTCTGCTCTACATGCACCCTGACCCTGATTTCCAGGAAGGTTAATGTTGCAACAGTGGCCAAAATTTAAAATGCAAGTGTCCTTAGACTCAGTAATTCCCCTCCTAGGTATTTATCCTACATATTTGCGTAAGTGCAAAACGACGTACGTATGGAGGCATTCACTGCAGCACACTTTGTGACAGCAAAAGACTCCACATAACTCAAATGCCCATCACTAGAGGAACGGTTACCTCAATTATAATTCAGACAGACAATGCAATTCTAACTGCTAAAAATAGTCAGGCAGCTCTCTGTGCACTCACATGGAAAGATCTCCAAGATACTTTGAGTGCAAAAAGCATAACGCAGAAGAGGGGAGTCAGTGGGAGGTGAGGAAGTACCTGTCCCACCTGCCTAGAAGGGGGACACAGGCAATGAGCAGCAGCGGCCTGTGCAGAGAGGAGCAGAGGCCTGAGGAACAGGATGGGAGGAGGCTCACTCCATGGCCACGAGGCCTTTTGGATTTGTAACATGTGCATATGTTTTTAATTTCGGAAACAAAACTTTAAAAAACACAACCAGGCTGGGTGTGGTGGCTCACACCTGTAATCCTAGCACTCTGGGAGGCCAAGGGGGGAGGATCACTTGAGGTCAGGAGTTCAAGACCAGCCTGAGCAAGAGTGAGACCCTGTCTCTAATTTAAAAATAAATAAATAGGCCAATGTAAATTATTATTATTATTGGTTTCCATGGGAATTTAAATTTAAGCAGATGATTTTTAAATTAAATGATTTGGGGA
>NW_012153785.1:432161-442942 GCF_000956105.1 Propithecus coquereli
CGGGGACACAGGGCCTGATCTGCACCCAGGCCAGAGGCTCCAGAGCCGGCATCATCCCACCTCGCAGACTGTCTGACCCAGGCAGGGCGCCGGGGCCTCACATGCCTGTAAGGGATGTTTCTTCAACCGACAGGCACCAGGCAGTGAGGACAGCGCGGCAAGCAGGACAGCTGGGCTCTCTGCCCGCATGGGGCAGACCCTGGAAGTGGGGCACCCGGATGCTGGGGCAGATCCCACTTGATGGACACGAGCCTGCACCCCTGCCGGCACCAGGCCAGAGTGGCGGGCAGCCCCAACCAGGCCCAGCCATCGGAATCACCTGGGGGGGTGTTTAGAAGTCCAGATCCCCAGGCCCGGGCCCCCCTCCCAGCAGTCCCCCAATAATTAATTCTCCTCCAATTGCCAAAGGGATTTTCCAACTGACCAATCAGACTGGTCACTCCCAGGCTTAAAACCCTCCTGGGTTAAAACCCACGCCAATTAAATCAGATTGCCCAGGGGTGGGAGCCAGACATTGGCATTTTTTTTTTTTTAAAGATCCCCAAATGATGCCCAAGTCTGCAAAGTTTGGGAACTACGCCCTGTATCAGCGCTCTGGGCCATGGCTATACCCCACGCTAGAGACTGATTTAGTCTGTTTACAGGTGCATGAAAATACGTATTTTCTGCCTTCTGTTTTTATGTAGAGAAGACGGCAGCGAGAGTCTCAGCACGTGCGTTCCCCTCACGAGAGGCACTGCTTCTGGGACGCCCGCGCTGATGGGCACTGGGGGTGTCTCCAATCTTTGGGAACCTGTTGTTTTAAAGCTTCTTGGTGCTGCCACTGAGGGTCAGCCTGCCTGGGGACCGTCACCCAAAGCAAGGGTGCACTGTGATAAATGGCTGCCAGAGCCCCGAGGACGGCTCATTGCACTGCTGGGCAGGGCTGTGGGTACAAAGTTAGGAGCTGCTTCTGAGAAAGGCTGCCCTCTCGAAGCACCCACCTCGGCCTTGGCTCCCCACACCCCTGAGGTTCTGACACAGGACGCCTGGCCGTAGCAGCCCTCTCTGGTCTCCCTGCTGCCGCTCCAGCCCCGACACCTTCCAGCACCGCAGCCCCAACTCCATAAATCAGATCCTGTCCTTTATCCACGACCCTAGAACAGAATTCAGCCCATCCCCATGGCGCCCAGGCCCGATAACCCTGCCTCACCCCACCATGATCACCGAGGCCCAGGTCCTCGTTATCCCCCGTGGGCCGAGCACAGGCTGCTCATCTTGCCAGGCCTCCCCGTGCCCCCTTCAGTCTCTATCATGGCCCCTCAGGTGTCCCCTGCCCAGCATTTGTCCCCAGTGAGTCACTCTATCTGATCGTTAGTAGCCTGCTCACCCCTCCCCGACTGGACTGGTCCCTGAGGACAGGCACCAGGTCTGTCTTGCTGGCCTCACCCAGTGCCCAGCGCAGTGCCAGGCACACAGCAGGTTGGCCGTAAAGATTTAAGGGATAAGTCTTTGAACTACGTCTTTGAAACAGCAGACCCTGCCCCAGAGCCCCTCCGCAGACGTCTAACCCCATATCCCGAACCTGAAAGCCCAGGGGCACCAGCCAGGAGGTTCCCCAGAGGCACGTGGTGCTTGCAGGTTGGGCACAATAGAATATTCTTAGTTTCCACAAGGAGACAGCTTCTCCCATATTTTTCTTGAAACTCAAGGCCATCTTTGGCTAACTTATGTTTTCCTATTTTTGTCCGGGTACGTCTTGGAGAAAGATTTCCCTTTCCTCTTATCCTGACTATAGAAAAATCAAATGTTCGAGCTCAAGGATAAATGGTAATTGACCCTAGCTTGAGTACCAGGAAGCAGCAGGCAACAGTGAGGACTGTGGTAAATGGGGCCACACTAGGGACCACGGATCTATTGTCGTTAGACTGTCCGTTTTGGTTTTTTAGACATGGGGTCTCATTTGTTGCCCAAGCTGGCCTCAGCCTTGAACTCCTGGCCTCAGGAGATCCTCCCATCTCAGCCTCCCAAGTAGCTGGGGATTACTGGCATGAGCCACCATGTCCGGCCCATTTGTTTTTTCTTTCTTTCTTTTTTTTTTTTTTAGAGACGGGGTCTCACTCTTGTTCAGGCTGGTCTCGAACTCCTAAGCTCAAGCGATCCTCCTGCGTCAGCCTCCCAGAGTGCTAGGATTACAGGCGTGAGCCACCGCGCCCGGCCCCCGGCTCATTTTTTTAAATAAAGAAGAAACTCAGATTTTTCCAAGAAAACTCTCCATTTTCAAAACTCACATGGACCGAACCAATGAGATGAGATTGCTAGATTCTGCCTCTCAGCCACCAGTCTGCACGTCCTGGGATAATAATCCACATGTGGAACCAAGGGCAACACACGTAACCTAAACATCTGTACCCCCATAATATGTTGAAATAAAAAAAAGAAAAAACAAAACAAAACAAAAATAATCCACATGTGGTTGAAAGTCCCAGGTGCTTTCTCGAACATCAGCCTCTGCTCACTCAGGCAAAGATGCTGGGTGTGGGAAAGTGCTGGCTGCCTTCGTTTCCTGCCACGGAGGCCACTAACCCCATCTGTGGGCCAAACCCACCCTGTGTCCCATGTCCCAGCTCAAGAACCAAATGGAACTCTGGAAGAGCCTGGCCCGGAATTCCCCCCTGGGTGGGCATCAGTGCTCAGCCATGTGGGGGCCCCTGAGCTCCCCTCTCTCGCAAATCACGGGAACCCAGGGGTATACATCTCTCTCTCCCTGCCATCACGAAGCTGCTTCCAGAGACCGCCCCCCTGAAACTTCCCCTAAAAGAGGAAGTTCAATCCAGAAACAGAGACAGGAACAAAAAAAAGGTGGTTGGACAGAAAACCCCAAAGGCACTGGAAATAGTAACTCACCTGCCAACCAATCACAAGGCACGTCCTCCAGCGGCTCCTCAATGCTGGGGAAGGCCGTGCGAAGTCCCAGCAGAGCAGGTCCCCCCCTCGCTGCTTTCCCCTCTACCAGCTGCTCCTCTCTGCATCCTGAGAACCACCTGCTTCGTCTCCCTAGGGCTTTTGCAAGGACTGTTCCCTCTGCCTGGGATGTTTTTCTCCTCCAGCAACCAACTCCTATTCACGCTTCAGGGCTCACCATAAAATGACACTGCCTCAGGGAAGCCCTCCCTGACTGCATCCAGACAATACCTTCTGTTCGCCCTCCCGGATCTCTGTACTCCCTCTTCCCTGTGCTTTCCTCAGTCGTCTCCGGCTGTCTCAGAGAACCCTTCCCTGCCCCTTGTTGTGTGCTCTCAGCATTTATCACAGGTTCCCAAAGACTGGAGACAACCCCAGGGCCCATCTGCACGGGCCATCCCATTTAGAGGTCTGATTTGTTGCGTGTTTATTGTCTGGCAGTGCCACGACATCAGGGGCCTCATGTGTCTGTCTGTGGTGTCCCCAGCTCTAGGCAGCACCGGGCACACACGGGGGCTCCAGCTGTTGAATTAAGCCAGCCCCACTTCACTGGGAAACCCAAGAAACCCCAGGCCTGGGGCTGGCTGGACTGAGACTCCTGCCACTCCATTTAAAGGCCAAAAGTGACCTGGAAGCCGGGCTGGTAGGGAAGGACCTGCTGTCCAGGCCTGTTCTTAAGCCAGGCTGCCCTTCTCCAGCTCATTCTCCAGCCTGGAGGCAGCGTCAGCTCAGGGATCGGCTGATGAATTAACCTTTAAGGAGACGCTGCATGTGATTCCGTGCTGGTGCAGCTTCTGTTGCTTTTGGTAAATAAACTTCAGCAAGCGCGTTAAGTGGGTTTCCTGCCACGTGGAGCTATCAGGAGTCTGGGCTCTTGAGTACGTCCCTTACCAATAAATACGAGCCAGCCGCGTCTGAGTTAAAGAGAGCCCTGGGGGAGAAAATGAAATTGACACACACAGTTTCTCTTGAAGACTGTTCCTAATAGAGACGAAACGAAGTTGGGCTTTAGCCACTGGGCACAATGACATCTCACTGCTAAGAGTAAGGGAGAGAAGGAAAAAGAAATACACTCAGGATGCTAAAAACCCGTGAAAAATTAAGTAGACAACGTGAATGCCTGTCCCTGTGTCCCTGGGATGCCAGACCAAGGTGCACTTGGGGGTTGAGCCTCCCCCAGGACCCAGCCTGGCAAAGACAGCAGCTCTGAATCACTTACAAATGGTCCATAAATTACAGCACATCCATACAATGTTATTTATTCTGAGAGCGCCTCAGTTTGCTGAGCTATAAAAGATATAACAGCATCCTAGTCACTGGGTGACTGCCATGATGCAACGACATAATCTATGAACACGGCTCAGCACACTGCCGGCACATAGTATGTGCTCAGGAAATAGAAGCAATTACTGGGATGCCACGAAGCCCAAGAATGATGCAGACCTACGCGCTCCAATATGGAAGCTGCTGGAAGCTGCTAGCCTCGTGTGACTACTGAGCACTTAAAAGGTTGGTCCAAGGCTGGGCGCGGTGGCTCACGCCTGTAATCCTAGCACTCTGGGAGGCCGAGGTGGGTGGATTGCTCAAGGTCAGGAGTTTGAGACCAGCCTGAGCAAGAGTGAGACCCTGTCTCTACTAAAAAAAATAGAAAGAAATGATCTGTACATCTAAAAATATATATATATATAGAAAAAATTAGCCGGGCATGGTGGCGCATGCCTGTAGTCCCACTACTCGGGAGGCTGAGGCAGTAGGATCGCTTGAGCCCAGGAGTTTGAGGTTGCTGTGAGCTAGGCTGACGCCACGGCACTCACTCTAGCCCGGGCAAAAGAGTGAGACTCTGTCTCAAAAAAAAAAAAAGGTAGCTGGTCCAAACTGAGAGGTGCTGAAAATTCAGGATTAAAAGCTTTATTATTTGTCTGCTATCCCACTGTCTGCCCATGCAGCAGCCAGGGCAAAAGGCAATGAAAAGAAAAAAAAACAGAAAAACAAAAACCAACCCTGCTTTTGAAAACTTAGCATGAAGAACAGAATGAAAATTTCGTTTATCTTTAAAATAATACATGTTGAAATGATACTTTGGACATATACTGTCATCTTAAATATCTTGGAATGATAATTTCACCTGTTTCTTTTTCATGCGGCTCCTAGAACACTAAAAAATTACATAGGTGGCTCACATTTGTGGCTCCAGTTGCATTTCTATTGGACAGTTCTTACGGATCCATTCCGACATGGAAATATGTCCATGTTATTTTTTAAACTGAGATATAATTCACAAACCCTAAAATCCACCCTTTTAAAATGTATGAGTCAGCAGTTTTCAGTATATTCGCAAAGTTGTGCAACCCTCACCACTAATTCCTGAACACGTTCATCACCCTGAAAAGCAGCCCCATAGCCCCCCATTAGCAGTCGCTACCCATTTGTTCACGCTATTTTGAGAAAAAAAGAGCAAGTTGCAGGACAGTTATTATGGCATGAGGTGGGGTTTTGTAAAAATTAATATAGATTATATAGGTATTTGCATATGCAATTTTTAAATGTCTAGACTGATTTAACCAACTGCTAATGCTGGTTTTCTCCGAGAGCTAGAATTGGGGTGGGAGAGGAAAGCGGGACACTCACTTTTACGTTAAATGCTTCTGTGATTTAAAAAGAGAATGGCTGAATTTCTGGCCCTGAATAAGTCCTGGTGAACTTGGGTAAATAACTTTTTGACAGCACCGTCAACAGACTGCCTTCCGCTGGAAGGTAAAGGGTCTAGTCTTAGAACTACTTTCATTTTATTCTTTTAAAATAGAAAGTGCAGACAGAGACGTGGTGTTTTCCCTCCTAGCGACAGGAGGGACCGCGGCCGCAGCCTGCCGCGCCGCTCTGGCCTCGGGCCCAGCTCGGAGGGGACCGGGCCGAGACCCGGGCAGGGGCGGGACCGCGGTCGGGCCTCCCCCAGGGCCAGCCTGGCAAAGGGCAGCAGCTCCGAGCGCGCCTCGGCCGGCGTCCGAGGACCCGGCGGATGCCGGGGGGCCCGGGTGGGGATGGGAGGCGAGTCTGGGCCCCCGAGGACGGCGTCGCCCGGAGGAGGGAGCAGGCGCGACCTGCCGCGCATCTCTGGGCAGCGCCAGGCGGCCACCGCTCCGGGAAGGAGGGGGTCCCAGGGGCCCCCACTGCAGGCGCTAGAGGATGCTGCGGGGAAGCCCAGCGTCCCGGTGCGGGTTCAGGGCCACGGACCTCCTAGCCCGAGCCCCCTTCAGCCCCGTCTCCTACCTCGGCCCGGGGCTCGGGGGTCAGGAAGACCGCGAGCTCGCGCGCCCCGCTGCGCACAGGCTCCGGCCCGTCGGCGTCCACGAGCAGCATCAGGAGGGCGGCGGGGTCCGGCTGGCGGAGACTGCCCCTGAACCGGTCGCCGCGCTCCGGCCTGGGAGCCCCGCCCCCTGCCCGCCGCACGCTCTGCCGCACGCCGGGCTGCATGCCCCGCGGCCCGCCTGGCGGAGGCGGGGCAGGTGCGCGCCCGGCGGTCGCGGCGCGGGGCTCCGGATCGCGGGCCGAGCGTGCAGCGCCACCCCGTGGCGAGCGGCGTGCGCTGCAGCCGCCTCCGCACCACCTGGTCGACCCTTGGCGGGCACGCTGGCTTGCAGATTGCCGTCACCTGGGCTCTTTTAAAACTTCCCGAGCCCGGGACACCCGCGGTCTCTGCGTGGGGTGAGACCTGGGCATCGGGATCTTTTGAAGCTTTCCAGGTGGTTCCAACTAACTTTGAGAACCGTCAACTTAATTTGAGAACCATCGGTGCAAACCACCCTTTTCCACCGGAATCCCGATAGAGCGCTGGTTCCCAGCACGGGCTGCACAATCGAATCCCCTGGGGAGTTTTTAAAAGCCCAGCAACCAGGCCTCACACCTGGCTGGTTAACTCAGAACCCTTGGGGTGGGGCTTGAGCATCCGTCGTTTTTAAAGCTCCCGGGGTGATTTCAACGGGCATCCAGGATAGAGAGCCACTATCCTAGGGGGTCCTTGCACTTAGAGCCTAAAGCTGACGGCTCCCAGGCCCATCCTACTCAAGCATCTATTTCGCGCCAGGCAGAGAGCCTTGAAAATTAGGGAAACCGGGGTGCGGTGGTTCTCCTTTTCCTTCTTAGGAAAGCTTTTAAAAAACTCCCTCAGGGAATTCTCAAGTGCACTAAATTTTGCAACTCCCCCCCTTTCCCCTCCCCACCCGCCGTCTTCCGAGCCTTGCCCGGACTCCTTAGGAGGCCCGGGGCTGAAGAGGGCGGGGGCGGGGGCGGCACCCCCCCAGCAGTGCCAATGAAGAAAGTACTGAAAGGTAAATAGGTATAGGGAAGTCTAGAGTTTTGATTTTTCGTTTTTATGACTTTTGTTTAAACATTAAATTTGTTTTTTAAATGGGCTGGTTTGGGGGTTGCAAATATAAATATACGAGATGCCCCACACCCTCCTCCTGTTAAAGTCGAAACGCCAAGTAGGGGGTCTAAACACGTATTTGACCTGCCTTTTGGGTAGTGCATCAATGCACAATTCCCACTTACAAATCTGCCCACTGCTGATTTCTCCGTATCCAGATGTTCAGGCCCTCAGGCTGAAGTCATCTTCTGGGAAATTCTTGGCAAAGACTTGGGCCTCAGGTGCTTGGAAAAAAGGTTTTATAGGAATTTCCTGCGCCCACACTTGGTCATTCGTCATTGTCATGATTTTCCCGATGCTCCGAGCCTTCCACAAATCACACACCCACCCAGGAACCAGCCTCAGACCCTCCCCCCTGCCGCTGGCTGGGGACCTCCCCCAGGGAAGCCCAGACCTGGCCTCAGATTGCCCAAATAGACTTGCGCACAACAAATCCCCCTGGTGGAGGAATCTCAAAAGCGTAATGCTAAGGGAAAAAAGATGAGTTGCAGAAGGCTCTGTAGGGCACTCTGCCATTAACACACAGTTTTTAAAACATGCAAAACGGCACTATATATTGTTTATGGATACAGACAGATGGAGTAGAAGTGCAAAGCTGTGCACGGGAGCGATGCCCTCCACGTTCCGGAACGTGGCTACGGGGGCGGGGAGGAGGGTAATGACATGGAAGAGGTGCAGGAGAAGGGTTTCGACATTTATAATGCTTTATTTCTTCAGCTGATGCTTGTTATAATATTTAAATTTTTTGAATGCCCGAAATGACTTATTAAAAAACAAAAAGCCTGGGATATTAACTAAAAGTGTTCATTGCCCAAATCCCCTTCCAGGGGAGGGGATCTAAGGAAGGGGTCTCTGCGTTCCCCATGATGCATTCATACCCCGGGCCAAGTGAGCTAGCCAACAATCATTTTGTTTCTAGCCTTTTTTTCCCTAAATGTGTGATTGTGCCTTAAAAACATTTGGTTAAAAATACAGATGCCCTGAGCCCTACCCCAAACGTTTCGAATCGGGATCTTTGGGGAGAGCAGAGCTGGGCATCTGCATTTGAACAAGGCCCGTGGTTGACTCGGAGGCACACCCAGGTCAGAGAATAACCCCTGTCCCCGGCTCCACCTCGCCACTGGCATTAGCCAGGGACCCCGCAGGAGGCCACATAAATGGTTTTAAACAAAGAGGACTGAATGTTTAAAAATCTCCCCTCAGCCTCTCAGGGGTGCTTGTCTCCTGCCCCAGGGCCCTGCCCTCGGTGGTCCCGCGCTAGGTCTGCAGCCCTCGGGGAGCCCCAGGGCCAGGCGGCCAGCCCGAGGCCTGGAATGCAGCCCGCCCAGGCCGCACCCTGCCCAAACCAGTTTGAACCAGCTCAGGGATGGAGCCGTGGCGCGTTCCCACGAGCTCCCTCTGGCGCCCAAGCCGGGCTCAGAGCTGCTGCCGCCGCCTCCTGCTCTGGAGGCCTCCCCGGGGTGCGGGCGGGGGCTCCATCCCAGGCTTGGGGGTGCCGGAGGTTGCAGACCAGGGAGGCCGCAGGAGCTGTGCCCCCAGCTAGGCCCCAGGTCACACGCCCTTCCCCGCCCCACCTTATCTGCTCCACCTCTGGAGGCAGCCTGTTTGCCTGGCCTTGTCTTTTCAAAGTCAATTCTCCCAGCTCAGGCCTCAGGCACACAAGGTTCTAGACTAGCGACAGTTCCCAAACTTAGCTGCGCATTGCAAACTCCTGGAAAACTTCCAGAAAATGCTGATGCCCAGACCCCACCCCAGAGATTGGGACTTAATTGGTCTGGAGTGTGGCCTCGGCTTTGAGAGTTTTAAAGGATCCTCCGGGTGACTCCAATCTGCACTGTCCCAGTGCTTGCTTAACCCTGTGGGCCTGGGAGATCGTACAGCCGCGGTTTCTGGGTCCCCCGGTCTCTGCGACAGTACTCGTTGCTACCATGTCCCAAGTGCTTACGATGTGCCAGGCACTGTTCCAAGCTCTTTTCATAGATGACCTCATTGACTCTCCACCACACCCTGCGAGGTAGGTAGGCCCTGCTATGATCCCCATTTTACAGATGAAGAAACTGAGGCCAGGAGAGGTTAAGTCACTCATCCAGGGTCCTAACTGAGGAATGGGAGAGGCAGGGTTTGAGCTCAGACGCTCTGATTCCAGAACCCAAGTTCTTACCTGCCACACGTCCCACACTGCTTCCTGCAAGGTGACCCAGCCGTTGGATCACGTCGCTGGCTTCCCTCGTCCAAGCCTACTAGGAAAGCCACTGGTGCTGGGCCTGTCCCTGCCACCCCACCTGTCCCATTGCTTTCCTAAAATACACGCCAGTCCTCTCCCTTCTTGTTCGTGATTCTTCTGTAGCTCCCCGGTGCCCACCAGGAGAAGTTCAGAGACCACAGCCCTGGCCCTACCCTAAGTCACAAATGGGAGCCCGAGAGGCAGGGCTGGACCAGAGAGAGGCAGGTGGGACGCTCAGAGCACACAGGGTCACACAGGGTCAGGGTTGTTTGCTGCCCAGGGTCCACACCTGAGAGTGGGGTCTCCTTCCCTGACCTATAACCTGTAGGCGGGTTTGGTTTGGATGCTGCAGTTAAAATTCATGTACCTTTTCCTACAGCAGCCTTTTATAGTTCACACACACGTCCAGGTGTGTGGCTTCTCTTGAAAGGATCTGGAAGCCATGGGCCTGCTTCCTGGCAAGGCAATAGGTGGCCAGTTAAGGAGCTGCCCAAGTTTGCCACGGACTCCCCCACCCGGCCCCAGACTCCCACTGGCACGTTGGCCCCTAAAGGTCTCTGGGTTTGTGACTCTGGGTCCCCTGAACGTGCCCATGTCTGCTGGCCACGTCTGCGTCCAGCCTTTCCTATCTGGAATGCCTTAGGCCACCCACTCAGCCAACCACCCCGCCCCGCCCACTAACTGGCCTTTGAGGCCCCTCTTCAGAAGCCCTTGTCCTGGCCCCCGAACAGACATGCCCTTTAAGCTGGCCCTCTGAGGCTGTCTTCCTTCTGCTTCCTTGTTAAGTTCACCACCAGACAGAAAGTTCCAGGAGTCCAGCAGGCTGCCTTGGCGTATTATGAATCCTCCATAAACATGTATATCTAAAACGTGAAGTTGCTGTCCTGCTTAGTGTCTGTTCCCTGCACCCTCCCCAGCAAAATCATTTCAAATACAACCCATCTTCACAGAAGCACAGCAAAAAACAAGGTTTTCAAAAACATCTTTACGTACCGCTTTGAAATGCTCACTAACCAGTAACAAGAAACAGCAATGGCAGCTGCCCGTCCTCTCCCAGTAGCAGGGAAAGCTTCTAATTCTCAGAGGTAATTTGACCAGTTTCTCTCCATTCCTTTCCTTTCCACAGCAGAACCACATGAAGGGTCTTGCAGCTTTGGAGGCCAGAGGCCAAGGGTCAAGGTTCAAAGTGCT
>NW_012153785.1:443287-446640 GCF_000956105.1 Propithecus coquereli
GGGCAAGGGCTCCGGGCGCGCTGGGGCGGCTCGCTCTCACCATGTAATCATACTTCTCAGCCAAACGTGTGACTCGTCACCCGAAATGAGCTACACAGAGCCCTCAATAACCTCCTGTCAGCTCGGTGAATTTCTGCTGAACCGATGGGGAAGAAAGCTAACGGTTTTGGCATTTCCTGGATTTCAAAATTACAAACAAGGGATTGTAGACTTGTTTTCCAGCCCCACAGTAGGAGAAACCGAGGCTCAGGAAGACCGAGTGTGGAGCAGCTGTTCCGTGGAGAAGTTAAACTTTGAGCCCAGGGCTCTCTGTATTATAGCACGTTGAAATGGATGAGAACACGCTGGAAAATTGTTACATGCCCTAGTAAAACCAGTATTCTTTAAGCTATTAGCGGCTATTTGAATATATTTGTTTGCTTGTTTCAGGAACTTGTATTTCTGTTCATTAAGATGCAAAAGACCTTCTCTGTCTTTGGAATGCAAGGCATGGCATTGTGTATACAGTAGGCACTTAATACATGAGACACTGCAATCATATCAGTCACAGACAATAAGCTGAGAGGGGCCTCTGGCTGTCACAATGGCCAAAAGCAAACACAACACAATGTGGCAAAAAAAATTTTTTTAAATGCATTGACCTCAATGAGGAAGCGGGAAAACTTACTTTCAGCAGTTCCCATGACAAACACAGAGATTTTTTTAATGGACTCTGAGTTCAGTTTAAGGCAATGAAATAACACACCTGCTAAAAAGCAAATGGGGATGAAGATGTTGACTTTAAAAATACAGAATGCAACACGAAGAGCTAAAAGGGAATGTCCTCTGGCTCTGGGACAGCCCTGCGGGGTACAGAGGGTAGCTTTAGGAGGGAGCTTTGCATAGTGGCTGACAGCACGGGCTCTAGGCCCAAACTATGTGGGCTCAATTTCTGGCTCCCTCCCTACAAGCTGTGTGATCTTGGTGGAGTTACTTAACTTCTCTGTGTCTGAGTTTCCTCATCAGTAAAATGGCATGCTACAACTCATGATGTTGCTGAAAAGGTTCATTGAGATCATCTATGTATGCCCCTTCGAACAGTGTCTGGCAGAGAGTAAGCACTCAATAAATACTACATTTTAAGTGGAATATTGACAAACGAGAGTGTTTTCAAGAAAGGGCAAAAAAGATGGCCAGATAAATAATAGAAGGGGTGAAACTGCCAGGCAAGATATCTGTCACCACGTATGCCTTCAGCACGGGTCTGTTGAGACAGGCTTAATATGAAGTCACGTCATGTGATGCCAGTTTGAAGGAGCCGGAGCGGTTTTGCCTGGAAAAAGCTTGGATTATCTCAAGGAAGATGACGAGGAAGAAAGATTCAGTGAATTTTATGGGGTTTCTAAGGAAAGAATGCCAACTAAGCCAGTGAGACAAAAGCCACAGAAACGGCACCTGCGTGGCTCCAGAACGCCACTCACAGACAACCACCTGAATGGCGCCGCCTGGTGGTGTGCGACACGGGGACCCAGGGAGGTGGATTCCAAGATGCCCCTGAGACTCCTGCCCCCTGGTGGACATTCTCTGTATAACACCCTCCCCTCCAGTGGGGGCTGGACCGGTGTTTGTGGTGGAATGTCACGCCTGAGGGTAGGTTACTGATTAGTTGACTTTGAGTTAATCAAAAAGGAGATTATCCTGGGTAGGTCTGACCTAATCGGTCAGAGATGAGAAAGTCAGAAATGGAAGAAGTCAGAGACTGGCTCATGCAGGCCTGGAAGAGAGCAAGCGGCCATGCTGTGACCCGCCCGTGGGGGCCACGTGGCCGGGAGCTGCAGATGCCTCCAGGAGCCGGGGGCCTCAGACCAACAACCGCGGGAGTGAATGTCTCCAACTACCCGAATGGCTTACCAGAGGCCCCGAGGCTCAGACAGCCGCAGCCGGCGCCTTGATTATAGCTTGTGCCACCCTGAGCCAAGGGCCCAGGTAACCCGTTCCCAGACTCCCGATCAAGGACACTGAGATTACAGATGTATGTTGTTTTAATCCTCTGAATTCGTGGTAATTAGTCAGGCAGCAACAGAAAACAAGTACAGAGGTGCTGCCAGAGGGAAGCAGACTTCACCTGGAAACGAGGGGGAAAGTTGTCTGCAGGTGAGACGCACGTGAGTGGGCAGGTAGCCTCTCCACACAGCGAGTCCCCACGGATGGGACGTCTCAAGCAGAGAGAGACGCCACCTCCCAGACTGTCCCTGACACACGGGGGTGGCACGGATGGGTTTTGTGCTTGCGTAGAATGTTAGCAGGGGGGTAGAGTAGCCAGGATGTGTGCGTTGGATAAAAGGCGAATCTGGATCTGTGCTTCCCAGACCTGAACGTACCAGGTGAGTGACCAGTCACCTGGCAGTGCTGTCAAAATGCAGATTCTGATCAGGCAGATCTGTTCAATTCTCCAAAGAGTGCTATTCTTCAAGAAATGTAAATTAGAGGCCAGTAGAATTTCTGATGATCTCGGAAAGATTTTTTTTTACACGTATTTTCTTTCCGAGGATACAGGATAGAGTGGGACATCAAGTGCACTGGACTATTAGTTCCGTGAAGACAGGAACTGCGCTTGTCTTGGTCGCTGCTGTGTTCCCACCATCTCACAAAGAGTAGACAGTTGGCTTATTTGGAATGAGGGAAGATTGTGAATCATTTTTAACAGATATTAAGATATCTATTAAACATATTTGTGTGATGAACTCACATACTACGCAAGTTCCCTCTGTCAAGTGTGCAGTTCAGTGGTCTATTCAGTATATTCGCAGAGCGGTGCAGCCATCACCACAATCAGTTTTAGAACATTTTCATCACCCAGGAAAAAAAACCCACACTCCTTAGCTGTCACTCCCCCATCCTCCCATTCCCTTGCATCCCCAAGGCAACCACTTTCCATCTCCATGGATTTGCCTATTCTGGACATTTCATATAAATGGAATCATAGACTGCACGGTCTTTCGTGTCTGGCTTCTTCCACTTAGCATAATGTTTTTAAGGTTCCTCCATGGGGTAGCACGTGTCAACACTTCATCCTCTTTTACAGCTGAATAATATTCCATTGGGTGGATGGACCACGCTTCGCTCATTCATTCCACAGTTGATGGCACTTGGGTTGGTCCTTAGGAGCCCACGATGACGAGCAATCAGTAGACCGTTTTGTGTTGACATTTGTTTTTATTCTCACTATTCACTTACCTGATGGTTTTTGCTACTCATCAAAAAGTCAACATACCAAAATGACTTTTTTTTTTCTTTTTTGAGACGGAGTCTCACTGTGTTGCCCGGGCTAGAGTGCCGTGGTGTCATCCTACCTCACAGCAACCTCAAATTCC
>NW_012153785.1:450020-453356 GCF_000956105.1 Propithecus coquereli
TTTAGAAGCCGTAAAAGAAATTTCAACTGTAAAAAAGTTCAAAGTTTCTACATGGAAAAAAACACTATAAGCATAAATAACACAGGGTCATAAAAATGTTCTGTGTCTTGATTGTGTTGGTGGTTACATGAGTGTATTATATTTGTCAAAATTCATTGAACTGCACAATGGGAGGACATTTTATTAACATAAATTATACCTCAATAAAGTTGATTGTTAGAAAAGTAATATAAGCTGGGGAAAATATTTGCCAACACATATTATAGTCAAAGGATAATAGTCTCCTTCATATATAAAGGGCTTCTGGAAATTGATAAGAAAAACATCAAATGAGCAAGGCATATGGAAAGATGGAAGAAAAGATAGTTCAAGTAGCTCATAGTCAGATGAAAAGATGTTCAGTCTCACTCATGATAAGACATATTCTTCAACCATCGGACTGGTGAAACTCCAGTTGGCAAAGCTGTAGGGGACAGGCACTCTCATCTTTCGTGGGTGGGAGCAGAAGCTGGCACATGCTCAAGGAGGACAAATTGGCAGTATCAAAATTACAAATGCATGTGTTTCTGACTCCGTAATTTCTCTCCATAATTTACTTTAGAAATATATTTCCACAAGTGCCAAATGACTTATCAATACAATTATTGATTGCCACATAGCTGTAATGGCAAAAGAACTGATATAAACAAACAGTCCAACAACATGGGATTGTTAAATAAATTGGTTCCGTATTACGGAGCTATAACAATGAATGGGGATTAAACGCAAGGTGGTATCCTGGATTAGATCTTGGAACAGAAAAAGGATATTAGTAGAAAACTGGTGAAATTCAAATGAAGTCTAAAATTTAGTCAACAGTAACATACTATTATGGACTATTAGGTTGGTGCAAAAGTAATTGTGGTTTCAGACCGTGAATTTTAAATCATTATAACTAGGCTCAAACACATCTTTATTAATCAAAACAGGAACCATTACAATCAACACATTTTTGCCAACAAGAAAGAAGTTTGTTTATTCCCATAGTGCAAAACTCCATGCTTTGGGACTCGAAGAACTCTTGGAAAGCATTTTCTGCATCCTGCTGGTTGTGGAAGCGTTTTCCCTGCAAAAAGTTGTCGAGATGTTTGAAGAAGTGGTAGTCGGTCGGCGAGAGGTCAGGTGAGTGTGGCGGATGAGGCAAAACGTCGTCGCCCGATTCGTTCAACTTTTGAAGCGTTGGTTGTGCCACCTGCAGCCGGGCGTTGTCGTGGAGAAGAATTGGGCCCTTTCTGTGGACCAGTGCTGGCTGCGGGCGTTGCCATTTTACGTGCATCTCATGGATGTGCTGAGCAGACTTCTCGGATATAGTGGTTTCGCCGGGATTCAGAAAGCTGCAGTGGATCAGACGGCAGCGGACCAGCAAACAGTGACCATGACCTTTTTTTGGTGCAAGTTTGGCTTTGGGAAGTGCTTTGGAGCTTCTTCTCAGTCCAACCACTGAGCTGGTCATCGCCGGTTGTTGTATAAAAGCACTTTTCGTCGCATGTCACAATCCGATTGAGAAATAGTGCGTTGTTGTGTACGAGAAGACATTTCAAAATGATGATTTTTTTGATTTTTGGTCAGCTCATAAGGCACCCACTTACTGAGCTTTCTCACCTTTCCAATTTGTTTCAGATGCCGAATGACCATAGGATGGTCGTCGTCGAGTTCTTCAGCAACTTCTCGTGTAGTTGTAAGAGGATCAGCTTGGATGACTGCTCTCAACTGGTCGTTGTCCACTTCCTGTGGCCAACCACTGCGCTCATCTTCAAGGCTCTCGTCTCCTGTGCAAAACTTCTTGAACCACCACTGCACTGTACGCTCGTTAGCAGTTCCTGGGCCAAATGCGTTGTTGATGTTGAGAGTTGTCTCCATTGATTTACAACCCATTTTGAACTTGAACAAGAAAATCGCTCGAATTTGCTTTTTGTCTGACATCATTTCCATAGACTAAAATAAATATAAAATAAGCAGCAAGTAATAAGTCATTAGCAAAAAAACATAAAGCAAGAAATGAGCATTAAAATGACATATAACCACACTTATGTAAGAATGTATTCCAATAGCAAATGGCAAATTTCAACAATGCTAAAGCCACAGTTACTTTTGCACCAACCTAATAAATGCTTATGTCCCTCCAAAATTCATACGTTGAAGTCCTAACCATCATCAGGGCTGTATTTGGAGATGGGGCCTCTAAGAAAGTCATTAAGATTAAGTGAGGCGATGAGGGTGGGGCCCTGATCAGATAGGACCAGTGTCCCTCTCTTTCACCCTGTGCGGGCACAGAGAGACCACCTGAGGACGTATAGAGAAGGCCACTGTCTGCAAGCCAATGAGAAAGGCCTCCCCAGAAACTAACGATGCTGGCACCTTGATCTCGGACTTCCAACCTCCAGGACTGTGATAAAATAAACCTCTGTTGTATAAGCCTCCCAGTCTGTGGTATCTTCTAGTGGTAGCCAGAGCAGATGAATTCACGCACTAGTGTTCCTTTCTTAGTTTTGACAAGCATGCTGTGGTTATGTAAGACGCTAACATTAGAGGAAGTCAGGTGAAGCTGTACTATTGGTGCAGCTTTCCTGTAAATCTAAAATAATTCCAAAATTAAAAGTTTACATTAAAAAAAAGGAATGGAAAAAAATGCATGGGGAAGAATTTTATATACTGATATGGAAAGATGACCAAGATATATTAAACGAGGAAAGTAAAGGGTCAAATGTTGCTATTTTTATATAATAAGAAGGGAAGGAATAATATATGCTAATACTGTCTCATTTACATTAAAGAAAAATAAATGGAGAGATAAACAAGAAACCAATCACAACTGCTACCTCTTGGAAGGAAATGAGACTCGAGTACATTGGGGACAAAAGCAGGAGAAAGTGTTTCCACTGTGTACTTTTGAAAACTTCTTTTGTTATTTGAGCCATGTGGATTTATTAACCATTTGAATAACAACTTTTGTAAAAAAACAGCATTTGGGACGGAGGGGAGGCTTTGCTCTATAGCTACTAAAATATATGACAAACTAACAATAATGCAAACAATATGAAGTGGGTCCACAGTAGACAAAGAGATCAACAAACCAGAATGATTTGGCCAAAACAAACCCAGAACATCGAAGAATTTAGTAAATGATAAAGGTGAAATTTCAATTCATTAAGAAAGTAGTGCCTTATTGAATACATTGTGTTAGAACAATTAATGGAGTGTGTTAAAAAATGAAAAGACCTCTTACTTCCGCCTCATGGCCAAGTCATTTTCAGATGGGTTAATACTAAAATGTAAAAAAATAATAAAAGTACAATA
>NW_012153785.1:453406-455335 GCF_000956105.1 Propithecus coquereli
TAACAACAAACAGGACTTTCTTAAACAGCTCTTGTGGCAAAGAAGAAATACAAATCAAAATTGCAGACATCTACCAAATACAAAATTTTTTTTTAGAAAATTAGCCAGTGTGGTGGCGCATGCCTGTAGTCCCAGCTACCGGGGAGGCTGAGGCAGGAGGATCACTCGAGCTCGGGATGCAGTGAGCTGCGATAGTGCGACTGTACTCCTGCCTGGGTGATAGAGTGAGACTCTGTCTCTAAAGAATTAATAAAAAGAAATGAAAACACAACATATCAGAACCCGTGGGATTCAAATAAAACTGTCCTCCGATGAAAATGCATATCCCTAAATACCTACATGAATAAATAACAAAAAACATAAAGTATGAAACTTAAGAAGTTTGAAAGGAAATGATAAAATAAATCAAAGGAAAATGGAGGAAGAAATTAATAAAGGTAAAAACAGACATTATTAAAATAGAAAATAGGAAGAGCAGAATAAATCCAAAAGTTACATATTTGGAGGGGAAAAAAATAAAAAAAGAGCCAACCTAATCAAGAAGGAAACAGACTTAAATACACAAAATAAGAAATGATTGGGGGAAACAACTTTAGATATAGGAGAAATGTAAAGAATGACAGGTGACTGTTCTGCTTAGATTTGAAATTTGAAAACCTGGACACAATGGACAATTTCCTGGGGAAATTTAGAAAGGCAAAAAATTTAAATGGACTGATTTCTCCAGGAGAACAACCACCCAAGGAAAGATAGAATGGGAAAAAAAGACTCAAACTGTAAGATAAAATACTAGGAATAAGCCTCACAAGAGATTGACAAGATTTAGGTGAGGAAATATTAAATACTGCTGAGGGCAGGAGTCTGTTCAAATGAACATGTTTGTCATATACTTGGATGGGACACCTCAGGGTCACGAAGACGCCCATCTTCCTAAATTAATACATAGAAATTTAATGTGACCTCAGTGACAATGTCACATGGTTTTTTGTTTCTGTTTTTAACTAAACAAGGTGATTCCAACAGTCATATGGTCATCTAATGAGCAAAAAACCTGGGAAGAGAAGAGTGAGGGGGATGTGGCCAGTAGAATGACGGTCACCCAGAGATGCCCAGAGCCTGGGAATAGGCTGGGTTACGTGGCAAATGGAATTGAGGATGCCAATCAGCTGACGTTGAGATGGGCAGAGCAGCCTGGATTATCCAGGTGAGTCTAATACAACCACAAGGTCCTTAAAAGTGGAAGAGCGAAGCAGCGTGAGAAAGAGTCAACTGGCCACGGCTGGGACAACAGCCAGGGAACGCAGGCCGCCTCCGGAAGCCAGAAAAGCCAAGGAAACAGATTCTCCTCCAGAGTCTTCAAAGAGGAGACTTCATGATCCGCAGACACCTTGATTTTAGCCCAGTGAGAACCATTTTCGACGTCTGACCCCCAGAAAGATCATAAATCTTGTTTTAAGCCACTAAGTTTGTGGCCATCTATTACAGAAGCAATAGTAAACTAATACAGGGGGCTAGACCTACCAAATAGTAAAACTTGCTATAAATCTTCAACGATTAAAATAGTATGGAAATGGTTGAAGAGACAGAACGATAGAGCAGAATACAAGGTCCAGAAACAGATTGAAAGATGCAAGCCTGGCCGGGTGCTGCGGCTCACGCTTGTGATCCTAGCACTCTGGAAGGCCGAGGCGGGAGGATTGCTTAAGCCCGGGAGTTTGAGACCAAAGTGAGCTATGATTGTGCCACTGCACTCCAGCCTGGTCGACGGAGTGAGACCCCATCCCTTAAAAAAAAAACCAAAAACCAAAACAACAACAAAAAACAAAGATACAAGCCTTTAGTATGTGATATAATAAATCAGTAGATTTAGTGAACTATTATTTCACTTTGGGACAACTGGATAGACACTTTGAAAAAAGCCATTAGACT
>NW_012153785.1:458951-469005 GCF_000956105.1 Propithecus coquereli
TAAATATATATGAAATAAAAATTTCTAAACAATAAATACAAAAGCCAATCATAAGCATAGTAAGAGGCAAATGACTAATTAGGAAAACAATTATAGCCAAAAGCTTGGCATCCTTAATATATACAGCAGTTCTACTTAGCAAGAAAAGATCTGCTAGGCACTGTGTGCTAAAGCCTATAATTTCAGCACTTTGGGAGACCAAGGCAGGGGGATTGCTTGAGCCCAGGAGTTCTAGACCAGCCTGGGCCATAGTGAGATCCCCATCTCTACAAAAAATTTTAAAAATCAGCTGAGCGTGGTGTGTGGCTGTAGTCTTACTTGGATGGCTTGTGCCCAGGAGTTTGAGGCTGCAGTGAGCTATGATCGTGCCACTGCACTCTAGTGTGAGCAGGAGCAAGACCCTGTCTCTAAAAATAAAAGAAAAACGGAAAAGACCGACACCTCAATTTTTAAAATGTACAAAGGACCCAAACAGAAAAGCCAAAAAAGAAGAAATACAAAAAGCTTTGAATTAATAATCAAAGATATGCAAAGTAAAATAAAAATGAGATGCTTTTTTCCCCCTACTAAATACAAATAATAAATCTGGTGTTTCTGAGGCAAAAAAGACACACATACCCATGGCAAGCATGTAAATGAGAACAACCTTTCTGGAAGGAAGTTGGATATATTCATGAACCACCTCCACTTTTTCCAAAAAATGCATCTGTTTTGACCTAAGGATTCATGTTCTAGGAATTTATCCTAAGGAAATAATTGGACAAAGAACAAAAAGATATATTTACAAAGTTGTTCACCACAGCACTGTTCATAATAGTGAATAAATGGAAACAGTTCATAATAAGGAATTGGTTTTACAAAATGATGGTGCATCTATACAGTGAGACTCAAGGAAGCCATTATAAATCATTCATAGCTATATTGACGGAGGAAGGATATTCACGATATACAGTCCTCTATAGAAAGCAAACTGCAGAATAATTTATACGTATGATACGATCCTATTTTGCCAAAACACACATTTGCTGTGCACATATGCTGAAAGACTTGAGTGGTTATCTCCGAATAGAGATTCTTGGGGGTGACTTTCCTTTTTTTCATAATTTTTTTCCTAAAATTTCTCCTGAAATCACATATTATTTTTGTGGGCACGCAGCTTCCTTAGCTAGTTTACTCTTCATATGCAATATTTATATTAATACATACAAATATGCATTTTTTTTCCTTCCCAGATATGTCTCTGAAGCTCTGAGTAAACTCTAAGGCTCACACGTGAACACAAAAAAGCCCTGCCTACAACTTTTATTTTTGTTGCCCGTTGCTGAAAACAACATCTAGGAATGAGTACATCAACAAGAAAAAGGTAAAAACAATTAGCCTTAGGAAGAAAAGAGTAAAAATAAGCACGATGTCAGCTTGCCAAGGAGACGCAGTGGCTCGAAGTTCTGAGAACTCCTAACTGAGAGCAAACCACTGGGCTGGAAGTGAGCGTCACTCAGGAATAAATTATGTATGGCGCCTGTTAAATATTTCATCCACCCTTAACCGTTATTTGTCTTCGCCTAGCTAAAAGAGGAAAGAAAAAACACCCACATCCTAAGCATTATCAGTCATCTTTCCTCTACCACGAAACAGCCACCAATATTCCCCACACGCTCTTGGCAGGAGGAGAAGCTGTCGCCGTGACTGAATAAGAGGCCGAGGTGGCAGCGCACACTTCACACCCGCTACCTGACGCAGGGCTGTCAAGGCGTCTTCACTGTCCGCATCAGGTTTGTCATCCTTCCAAATCAGTTCGCTGGACCGAACACGCTGTTTCCAAAACCGCCTGCGTGGATGCTTGGCGACGCCTGGGCCAAGGGGGTCTGCGTTCCCCTGGTACCCACGCTGCAAGCGCGGGGACAACAAGGGGATGTGGGGCGTTGTCAAGGGCCGATGTCGCCCATTCAGCCTCTGGCCGTTTGGCCAGCTTCCCAGCCACTCTGCCTGCTCTCCTGGCGCGTTTCCCTTTACGGTTTATTTTCCCCCTCTCTGTTGGCTCTGTCTGCTCCGCTGTTGGAGACACATGCCGGCCCCACTGGGCACGGGCCCTGTGCACACGAGCCAAGGGGGTGGGGGAAGGACGGCGAGGCCAGCTCACCAGAAGAACCCTCAGGTGTGGCAACCGAATTGCAAAGGGTTACTGTTGCCTTCCACGGAGACCGAAAAATTGTGCAGTCGTTGGCCATTTTTTGGTGAGATTTGTTTGGAATCACTTGTCAAGTATTGTCTGGCGTGTGTGTGTGTGTGTGTGTGTGTGTGTGTGTGTACCAGCAGTTTAATTTCACATCCAGGCAGATCAGATGTGTGCGTGCGTGTCTCTGCATTTGTGTGTGTGTCATTGCACATACCCAGTTTAAAATCAACTAGTCAAAAGTTGTGTGGATGTGTATTTTTAAGTCAAGGAGTTTTTTTCCACATTTTCTTGGTTTACCAGATAAGCTTCAAACAAACGAAATCAACATTCTCTACAAGTTACCCGGTGTGGACTGTTGCTCCTGAGCATGACTGATCTGAGATGCTTTCTCATTCCAGGTGACTCTAGGGTTAGTCACTGGTCCACCTGAGAAGTGGCACCGCTCAGCGCTGCTGTACTCACACAATTGTCACCACTGGCATCCCTGGCAGGCCCACATTCTAAAGCTCTCCTTCAAGCCCTCCTCTCCCAGGCAGGTATTTACCAAGTTAATGATTTAGTTTCTGAGTCACTAAGCACACGCATTTTTGCCTGAGTCATTTTGGGCACATACCTGAGACAGTGGCTGAAGGCCTCTTGGGATGCTGGAGAAAACCTGATACGCCACTTACTACCTACCTTAGATTGAAGGCCATCGCGTGCTGGCAAAGCCAGCCTGGGAACCAGACCCTTAGGTGCTATAAGAACTGCACTGGGTTTAAGTTGAGCGTAACCTGCTCCAGGTCTCAGACAGGAACAATGACATGAATGCTCTTTCCTTGTAGTTCCAAGGTTTGCTAAGAGACTGAAGGAAGAGGAAGGCTGGGCTGATACCACCTGGGGGTTGTCCTGTTAGTCAAATTTTAGCCTTTCTTGTCCTTTCTTTTGGCAGAGAACCCAGCACGAAAACCCAGCCTGGAGTATTTGTAGGCTCCGGCGCACCTACAATGATTAGTGTGGAGAATTATTGTATTCAATCAAAACTGCAATTCCGATGTTAGATTTTACTAATCTAGGAAGAGGGCCCTTTGCACAGAAGGCTGGAGACTGAAGCGTACCTTTACCAAGTGAGTGAAGAGTACACTATGCACAAGAAGAGTAGATGAAGCCTTTTCATACAGCTTTGCGAATTTTAGAAGAAATTAATAAGCCATGCTCATGAAAGCAGTTTTGCGAAGAGCTAAGGAGAGATACAGAAGAGAGAGCTGGATTTCAGAACTTCTCAAACCGTAATGTGCACATAAACCGTGTGGTTAAAATGCAAACTGCGGGGCCCACCGGCAGAGATTCGGATTCGGTAAAACAAGTGGGACCTGAGCATCTATATTGCCAGGTAGTGCCAATGCTGCTAGTCCAGGAACCACACTGTTGGGTCGCAGTGAGCTAGAAGAGCGTCTATACGTCACTGCCTTGAGCCAATTGCAGAATCCCTTTGGGTTCCAGTCATCTCCCTGAAAAACAAACAGAACAGCTGACGTTCATGTGTGCTTATTAAGCCTCGGGCACTGTCTTAAAGCCTTCATACATATTACTCATGTAATCCTCACTGCAACACTTTGAGGAAATTGTCTAACAGCAGAGGGAATGGAGCCACTGATAGCTCATGGATCCTTAGCGTTCTGAGACCCAGGTGGCAAAATGGCAGCCTGCAGGCCAGCCCACTGATGGGTCTGTTCGGTCTGCCCTATGTATTGTTCCAAAACTCAAGACATTTCCTATGAAATTCTGGGTATCTGGGATCTCCTGAAAAGTTAGAAGAGCTGACAACACTAGGCCCACACATCCCCAAACAGCAACCACAGAATGTGACCCTGTCTTGTGAGGGGCGGGGAGGGGAGTGTCTCCTGCTTACCAGCCCCACTCACCCTGCCCCACTCTGGCCCTTTGGGCATTTGAATTTGCAACCCCTTCTCTAAGCCCATGGCTCTGTCATTTCTGTATTTTGAAAGTAATAACATTTGAACTTCCTGCCATTTCAGATTGAAGTTTGTATTGAATTTATATATATTCTTTACATATTCGTGTCCGATTTATTGATTGATTGATTGACAGAGTCTTGCTCTGTCACCCTGGGTAGAATGTAGCGTCATCAGAGCTCACTGCAACCTCAAACTCCTGGGCTCAAGCGATCCTCCCACCTCAGCCTCCCAGGCAGGTGGGACTATAGGCGTGAGCCACCACACCCGGCTTTAGATTTATTTTAAATAGAATCAAAATAAGCAATAATACCTGAAAACACAAGTCCTAATGTAGTCACGTTCATGAGTTTTAAACTTTCCCTTTCAACACAGAACATTGCTGCTAGGCCCAAATTTCATTTCCACTTTTACCATTTTCCTTTGATAGAACACTGCTATCCCCATGTACCTTTTACATGGCACTTTATGCTTTTAACTCCCTCTTTTATAAAAAATTTATACCAAATACTTCTTAAAGCTGCAAGCAACATCCAGTGTGTTCCCTCCCCTGCAGTCCTTTTTCTGGTGGTAACGGGCGAATTCCCTGATTTTTCTTTGGGGAACTATGCTCCTCCCCCAATAGGTCCAGACTTGGGCACATGATCCAAGCATGGCACAGGAATTGGGCCAGGGATGGTCACATGACTGAGACAGGGCCAATGAGAGGTGCCTCTGGGGAAGACCAACTTCCTTCCTGGTGCTTTGTTCATGTGTCAGAATGGGATGTAGTTGCTGGAGGCCATCTTTGCCACCACAGGGATTTACCTGAGAGAGAAAAGCCAACAGAGGAAAGCAAAAGCAAGAAATGGAGAGGGATTCTAGTCTGTGCTGTAAAATATAGTGGCCACTAGCCACACGTGCCTGTTAAAATTTAAATTAATTAAGGCCAGATATGATGGCTCATACCTGTAATCCCAGCACTTTGGGAGGTACAGGTGGAAAGATTGCTTGAGGCCAGGAGTTTGAGACTAGCCTGGACAATGCAGCAAGACCCTGTCTCTGCAAAAAATAAAAATAAAATGGTGGTATGTGCCTGTAGTCCCAGCTACAAGGGAGACAGAGGCAGGAGGATTGCTTGAGCTCAGGAGTTCAAGGCTGCAATGAGCTATGATTGCACCACTGCACTCTAGCTTGGGCAACAGAGCAAGACCCTATCTGGGGGGAAAAAAATTTAAACAATTGACATAAAATTAAAAATTCAGTTTCTCACTTGCACTAGCCACACTTCAAATATGTAGTAGCCACATGTGGGCTGGTGACTACTCTCTGGACAGGGCAAATACAGATTTGCTGTCAGACAGCAAGCCTAGACAATATCTATGCCAAAATTCTAGCCCTGATTTTTCAGTTGCATGAGCCAATAAATTCTTTTTTATGCAAGTCAATTGAAGTTAGGTTTATTTACTATCCAAAGAATTCCAAGGCAAGAGCCTCCCAATTAACACTCTGAAAAATATGACCATTGACCAGGTCCACCATTCAGGTATCATTTGGGTGTTTTCCTCTTATTCAGGTCAGAGCCAGAGAAAATCACCACGGGTTCAGAAAGGTAGTAAGCAGAGAGCACTCAAGAATTGGGATTATAATGAACTAGATAATAAGGGCATTCAATTTTCTCTATTTTCTGTTACACAGAGAATACTGCTTTTAGAATAAACTTCATTCCCAAAAGAGAGCTTTTATAAATGGAAAAACGCCTAAATGCAGCTTATAAATAAAACTCCACTGAATTTTAATATTAATTTATAAAATACACATCAAGTATTGTAAAGCAACCAGATCAACACATTAGCTTTTAAAATATTATCTATCTAAATCTTACTTGTTTTTAGAGAAGAAGATGGTAGACTACTACACGCTAAGGACTTTTTAATTATTTAACAGATTAATTTCCTTTATATTTACCTTTGATAGCCAGATGTCAACCCAATGACAATCATTAGACTGCAAATTATACTTCTTGTGGGCAATGAAGTCTTAATTTGGGTTTCTAAAATATCTTTTCTGACAGCACTTAAGCAGCATATAAATGATATAAGAGGTGCAGCTAGATTTTGCTTTGCCCTACAGGTAACAGCCACTACCACCAAGTGACATGCTGTCACAAGATAAGAACGAAGACTTTCAAAGTCTTAAAAGCAAGGCACTCTCAAACTTGTGTTTAGGGGTCAGCTGCTGAGTCACTGGTAGACACTCTTAAAGCTTCGCTATGCAAATTAAACCTTCCATCAAACTAAAAGGGAAAATCAAACAATCAGCAGTGTTTTTTTTTTCTTTTTTTGCGACAGAGTCTCACTCTGTTGCCGGGGCTAGAGTGCGGTGATGTCAGCCTAGCTCACAGCAACCTCAAACTCCTGGGCTCAAGCGATCCTCCTGCCTCAGCCTCCCGAGTAGCTGGGACTACAGGCATATGCTACCATGCCCGGCTAATTTTTTCTATATATTTTTAGTTGTCCAGATAATTTCTTTCTATTTTTTAATAGAGACAGGGTATCGCTCTTGCTCAGGCTGGTCTCTAACTCCTGAGCTCAAACGATCCTCCCGCCTCGGCCTCCCAGAGTGCTACGATTACAGGCGTGAGCCACTGCGCGCAGCCAATCAGCAGTGGTTTTATCAGTGGCTGTTAAACATTTGAGCACCCAAAAGCATACAACCAGAACAGAGGGGTTTGTTTTTCTTTGTAAACTTTACTTTTTCCTCAAAATCAAATTTATCAAGTTCTTGCCCAGACCTAGAAACTAAACAGGGATTTTAGACGCAAACTACACTGGGGTCATATTTTGGGGGCGAAAGGGATGTTTTAGTTTAGGAACGAGTTATCAAGTACCGAATGCAGCCCAATCCATGGTGTTCAATTTATACTCAGGGGATTTTTCAATGTTTTTAAATTGTTGGGGCGGGGAGGGAATAGGAAGGATTATCCTCTAAATTGGTTGGCAGAGGAGTTAGTGCAAAGATCAAGGAAGCCAGTGACAGGGTGACTAATTTGGGATTAGAAATGGCTCAGGAAGGGTAGGTTTTATCTCGAGTCTTTTAAATTTTTCAGTATAAATTGAATTCAATCCATACAGGTGATACTATATAGGTGATAATAAGTATAACTAAGGGAATCTGAACTTCAGAAAATAAATTGTCACAGTACAAACTATTTTTGTTTCAAATAATCTTAACAATGTTAAAGATAGCTTTGTGTAAGTATCATGCATAATCTTTCACACTATCAGAATTAACTACATTTTAAATGTTACCTTCCAGCCCATAGTCATATGGTCATCCATAGTTGACAGTAAATGTACCTGTAATTTGCTGTTCATCTTTTTTTTTTGAGAGAGTCTCACTCTGTTGCCCGGGCTAGAGTGCCGTGGCGTCAGCCTAGCTCACAGCAACCTCACACTCCTGGGCTCAAGTGATCCTCCTGCCTCAGCCTCCCAGGTAGCTGGGACTATAGGCATGTGCCATCATACCTGGCTAATTTCTTCTATTTTTAGTAGAGACAGGGTCTCGCTCTTGCTCAGGCTGGTCTCAAACTCCTGAGCTCAAACAATCCACCCGCCTCGGCCTCCCAGAGTGCTAGGATTACAGGCGTGAGCCTCCGCGCCCGGCCCCTACCTCATTTATATAGTGGGTGCTTGATAAACATTTGTGGGTGACTTTTCATATAATTTCAAACAAGAAAGTAGCCTTTATACAAGTCTATCTTTATTTGTAAAAAATAATATACAACTAAAGCTAATTTGATTTTTAAAATCAAAGTTCATTTAGTGATAATGTACATTTTATAATAAAATTGTAGTAAAATACTGACATTTGATAGTTTAAACAAAGTATCATTCATGTAAAAATCATGTTATAGCATGTAAAATTTAATTAGAAAATTCATAGTTCACAAAAGTACATATATTTTGTTGATAGCTCAAGAACATTATCATAAATTTACTTAAGATACAGAACAAAATTCACAGTTAGGCTTGACATTTAGTACTATAAAATTTTACACTGGATCCACTGATTTTTGTTAATATGGTGCACTTGACATAATTGATTCTGACTACCAATGAACTGATATTTTATTGTATAGCCAATATTGGTTTTACAATATGGCTAGTAATCAATTATTTCACCAGTAATTTAAATGACAGAGATCTAGTTGAAAACACCACTGACATATACCCTTAATAGGATAATTAAAACAAAAAAGCACTAGCAGCTTTGATTTCCATTTTCATGAATGCATACAAGATAAATCTGTATTTTATAGTTAAAATTTGTACAAAAAGTCAAGCCCTGAAGTATTTTTCCCCCAAGAGAGAAGTTCTGATGTTAAAACTTTGTTAAAAAAAAAAGAGAGAGAGAGAGAGGTAGTGTGTAAAAATATTTTTACTTAAAATGTTGAACCCCTGCACCACTTATATTATAAACGAAATTTAACCTTCTACATACTAACATTATTTTGCCATTCAAGAGTCAAATTTATAAGACTCACAGAATGTTAAAGCCGGAATGTCATGAACAAAAAAAGTGGTATATAAATGGAAGAACAGTGAATTCAACAAAAAGTACACTGTATTATATAATGTGCAGTTATAGTTTACTGATAATATGCTTAATGGTAATGTGAACAGAATACATTAAGTATTCTGAGTCAAGTGATCTTCACTGAATCAAGACTTCTTCATATATTTTACCATATAGAGAAAACATCCTTCAAAACGGAGTCATTTGAATCTTCATTGTTTTAACAGCACACAATTGTTAAAAAGGTATTCATACTAGTCCTACCATAAAATTAATTAATAAATAACTCTTCATAAGCCATAGGGAACTTATGGACTTCATAATATTCTTAGTTTCTATATACAAGCATACCATTGTGCTTGTGCACATTGTACAATGAAATCAGGCAAGGAATGAAAGTTAGCAGCCTTACTCTTAACATGTTCTAAGTGGATGCACTGGAAAGTAATAAATAGCCTCATAAAATTAATAGTGATAAGATCTACCTGTCATAGGAGAATACTACATATTTTTCATAAAGTGTAGGTAGTGTTTCTATAAATCCCATCGAAGGAAAACCTGATTTTTTTGTACTAATATAAAAAGTGCACAAGTTTGTCCCGTGTGTAAAAATCTCTTAATTTGGGTGCATTTTTAATCCAAAATGATTCATACTTGAATACATCAAGAGTATAAAAGCACACCAACGAAACACACACACTAACAACAAAAGGAATGATTTCCAATGAGATTGGGAATGAGGACAAGAATAGGTTAAAAGGGAGTCTCCCATATTTCCAGAGTCACTGGAATTGCCTTTAAAACATAAATTATACCCATATGGGATTAGTTTGTAAATATGAAAGCTACAGGATGGAAAAACACCAACTTGAACAAACGCTGCAGTTTCATAATTCAGGAACATAGCTTCAACACTTTATAACATGGGAAGGAACTCCTGAAAACAGCCAAGTGGTTTGATTTCTTAGAAATTAGAAAAAAATACATTTAGAAAATAATTTGTTACAATTAGTAACGGAGGAACATTAAAAAAATCAAAATAAAATACTGGGAACATAACAGCTGAGGCCCCCAATGTACCAAAAGAGATAGAATCAGACTTCTTCACATTAGAATTTTTAAAATATATTAAAGGAAAAATTAACCGGGCTCTGCACAGCAGGTCAAGTTTGCAACCACTTCAAGCAGAAATGATCCAGTCCTCTCACATAGTTCTGAGAATGTGCTTTAACATCCAGCTCTCCACAGATAAAATAACAAAAGCACATAATTTCATCAGCAAAGGCCCCTTTGTTTTTAGAGTTAAATTCACCTCTGATCCACCAAAGTTTATATTAACAATTATCAAACTACTATTTTAATAACA
>NW_012153785.1:471244-474168 GCF_000956105.1 Propithecus coquereli
AAAAAAAAAAAAAAATAACTGAAATGAGAATAAACTAAAAAGCCGAATTTCCAAAGATAAAAAAAATACTTCAATAAGAACAAAAGGAAAAAAAGGCCTCCACTCACCCCTGCAGAAGAAATAGTTCAAAATCCCAGCCTCAGCTACTGCTACAGACAACGCTAGCATGACCATCTCCAGGGCTTCAGCTTACATTCTCTCTCAACACCACCTCCCGAGAGCTATTATCATCTTCACTATATAGGCCGGGAAATAAAGGGTGCAACATGAGTTACTGAGAAAGGACTGGAACCCAGGTTTTCTACTAGGCCAGCATCTTCCAAGTTCACATAGTGAGTGCTAAATAACAATCGTGGGTCAGAGTATGGAGAGCTTTTACTATTATTTTTTGACATTTCATCAACACTCTTTAAAACCTAGTTTCAGATAAATAAACAAGATTAGGGGTAGCTTATT
The DNA here is from genome assembly GCF_000956105.1 of Propithecus coquereli. NCBI lineage: Eukaryota > Metazoa > Chordata > Mammalia > Primates > Indriidae > Propithecus > Propithecus coquereli. The sequence goes on from NW_012153785.1 coordinate 471,701, forward strand.
TTTTTGGCATTTCTCCCCTCCCCCTGGGGACACTTTTGTTCTTCATTTATGAAGTATTTACACTGTCTTCTTACAGAGACAGAAGTTTATAATATGGCTTTGGACATAAATCCATTGGCACAAGAATATTTTTGGCAAAATTTGGCCAAAAACCTATCAAGAATAGTCCTCTACCGATGTGTTTTCTCAAAATTACGTATGCTTTTATTTTAAAGTAATCAAAAATGAAAGCCCACATAATATTTATGAGGGAAATTCCAGACCATACAAACTGAGAACAAAATCAAGTTTGCCTAAATACCTACTCATGGGAAACCTGACCAAAAAACCTCAAATCTGCATAATTTGGCATCACATCCAGACTCCATTTGAATGCTCTCTGCTAAATTCTCAAAAGCAATATGCCCCAGTACAAAGGCACCTTTGTTCTCCCATCTAGCTAATCAGTTTCCAGCCACTGGGAAAGAAAATATTTTGGCAGAAAGCCAGGGTGCAGGGTGTTAGTTTAAAGTGTAAAGGTGAATGTCCGTAAGGAGTTGGAGTTAACTTTCTACCTGAGTATGTATCAGAGCACGAAACTCAGAATGAGCTGGAAAGTTTGGAAACTTGATTCGTAGCAACCTTCCACTTGCATAAACTCGGGCTCGTGCAACAGCGTGTGATACAGGCCGGTACAGCACCACCTCACTTCTCCCAAGCCTGTCGCTCAGCCAACGATCTCGGCTAACTGGAACAGGCAAGGATCCACCGAGAAGGCCTCTGAAAACAGTCAAACTGGATGTCTCACTTCCCTACGCACGAAAAGCTCCCATGCTTTACTTCCGGAGGAGCCCTGCAGGGACTCCCTCTGAACCTCTTACTCTTTAAACATTAATTCTGAAAAGCCTAGTAATCTCATTCCTTAGCTCACAGAGGGTCATAAGTCACACGTTCAGAGCAAGTGATAAGGGCCCACGTGTGAGCAGCAGGCACAACTACGAGAAATAAAAGGCTACAGTGAGTAAAAAGCAAATCAGAAAAAACGAAAGCTCTACATAAACTCCATAGCATCCCTACACAGTAACAAAACAGCAACAGTTCATGGTGCAGCCATCAAGAAAGTTCAAGATTATGCCCCATCTGAAGCTTGAAGGAAGACAGGAAAGAATGAAATAATTTTTTTAAATGTCCTAATCCAGGGGTTGACAACCTTTTTCTGTCAAGAGTCAGCAAATGTTTTAGATACTGCAGGCCATACAGTCTCTGTTGCAAAAGCAGCCATAGGCAATAGAACAGGCATGGATGTGTTCCAAGAATGCTTTATTTACAAAAACAGCCAGCAGGCCTTAGTCTGCCAACCCTTGGTCTAATCCAAAATGGTTAAATGAAATAGATCTGGCAACTTTCAAAGGATTAAACATCAGTTAAAGCAAATTAAACATTCAAATTTTGTAGACCCCTTCGCTTCCCAATACAAAAAAAATCAATCACCAAATATTTAATAAACACCTTCTATATCCCACGTGTTGTACTCTGTGCTGCAGATGCAGTGAAAAAACACTTACGATGACTGCTTTCACGGTGCTTACAGTCTAAAAAAGGAGACGGCAACTAACAAATCATTTCGACTACTGTAATTAAATTATGGCAAAGGTGCCACTGCGAAGCAGCACGCTGTGCTGGGGAGTGTGTAACCAGGACTGAGCCTGGCTTGCAGGGAAGGAAAGGCTTCCCCCTCTGGGGAAGTGAGGTTTCTCTCAAGACTGGAAAAGCAGCCAGGGGCTAATCGGGTAGGACAGAGGAAGAATGTTCCAGGCACAGGATGCAACACAGAGAAGCGTGAGGGTGGGCAGACTCAGTCCAGTATAGCCAGGATGGAGGGTGCAAGGGGAGAGGGAGGGAGGAGTCAGGAGCCAAGCCCGGAGGCAGCCAGGGGCCAACCAGACAAACAAGGCCTCCTGGGAAGTGTGAAGGTTTATGGACTTTAGCCTAAGGGCAATGGGAAGAAAACCAAGGACTTTAAGGGAGAGAGTGACGGTGATCTCATCTGGTTTTCTACGAAGCTCATTCAGGGTACAAGCTGGAGAAGGACTCCAGGGGGAGGACAGGAGGCTACTGCAGTGATTTGGATGGTCCCTGGCCTGGAGCAGAGGCAGTGGAGATGGGGAAACAAACCTGAAAAATAATTAGAGCACAGTTTTAACAGGCTTGGTGACCGACTAAAAAATAGGGATGTGTCAAAGGTGACACCTAGGTTTCTGTCATGAGCAACTGGTATCATACTCTGAGATGTCACTCCACAATTCCTTCTTAATTTCTGGAGCCATACTTTTGTTAAATTATAACCTAGAATTCATTACTAAAGTGTATATATCCCTTAGAAAATTTTAAATTAAACTCTGATTCATTAAAATGTAACCTTAACATATATCTACAAAATAATGTCCAATGCACAAAGTCTAAGAGATGATTTAGTTGCCCAGTTACAG
>NW_012153785.1:475533-476509 GCF_000956105.1 Propithecus coquereli
GGGGGTCTCAATATGTTGCCTGGGCTGGTCTTGAACTCCTGGGCTCAAGCAATCCTCCCGCCTCAGCCTCCCAAAGTGCTGGGTGAAAGTAACTTTTAAGATATCAGGTTTTTGTTTTGTCTTTGCTTCCATGGTAACAGCCCTAGGAATAGAGTGTGGAGTTTTTCTTCCAACAATAAATTGTTATAAAACATAAAACTTTTCAAGATATGTAACACTATCTTCAAGTTCAGGCTATGAAGTAGTTTACACATTCAATCATGAGCTTTCACTTCAAAGAAACTTTATTTAGTAGACTATCAGATTTTAAAAGATCATGTGGTTTTAAAATTTAAAATAGTTTTGAAATTTGTTTTTAAAAAATCACTTGTTACCATATCAAGTGTAATTGCTGCCCTGCTGATTCCCAACTGGAGTCAACAAGCCAAGAAAACAGAACATGGACTTGGTGCGGTGGCTCACACCTGTAATTAAAGCAGGCCGAAGACTGGGGAGGCTGAGGAGGATCACTTGAGCCCGGGAGTTAGAGACCAGCTTGGGCAACTTGCGAGACCCCAAAGAGCTGGGGGATTAGTGTTCTTAAGAGAGGAAAGAGTGCAAAAGCACACAGACAACAACAAGCTTACCAAGTTTGAGTGGCAAAAAGAAAGCGAATGTGGTTGTCTGTGATGAGGGAGTGGGAGAATGGAGGGAGAGAAGGCTGAGAGTCCAAATCAGAAAGGATTTCATTCTGGTTGCAATGGGCAGCCATTAGAGGGTTTTAAACAGAAATGAACTGATCAACTTACTTTCATTTTTTGCTGAAGTCCTATTTGTATTAAATTTATGTTTTTAAAAACTAAAATCTTTTTGTTGAATGGACTACTTCTAAATCAAATTATAAGGGCTACTAATGTATTGGACATTTTACTTTTACTACATAGAAAACATTTCTTCACACAGAAACATATTTCTAAGTTGTAATTCCTATAACAAA